>NC_057741.1:33397898-33430978 GCF_004010195.1 Chiloscyllium plagiosum | reverse complement strand
GACAGACCAATTTCAGCTCCTGATTTCACTTATATCCGACATCCAGACTACTGTTTGGGGGCCTGTAGATAACTCCCAAGAGGGTCTTTTTACCCTTAGAATTTCTCAGCTCTATCCACACTGACTCTGCATCCCCTGATTCTAGATCCCCCCCGTGCAGGGGACTGAATATCATCCCTTACCAACATGGCCACCCCACCCCACCCCCTTTGCCCGTCAGTCTGTCCTTACGACTAGAAAATTTAGGGTCTGGGCTACCCTCTTGAAATGTTTTGAGGGGGTCTGGCCTGGTCTATAATACTACCAAGATCATGACACACAACCCAGAGCAGCCATTTTATTCAAGAATGAGCAGTGAAAGTCTGCATATTCAAATGAAAATCTCCACATCATTTTCAAATAAAGTACTGTCAGTCAACCAGATAGATCCACTTAGCTATTTCATCAATTTTGATTCAAATCCTTCCCTACTGATAGGACTTAAAGGATATAAATGATTTGGATGTGAACATAGGAGGCATGGTTAGTAAGTTTGCAGATGACACGAAAATTGGAGGTGCAGTAGACAGTGAAGAAGGTTACCTCAGACTACAATGGGAGCTTGGTCGGATGGGCCAATGGGCTGAGGACTGGCAGATGGAGTTTAATTCAGATAAATGTGAGGGGCTACATTTTAGAAAAGCAAATCTTAGCAGGACTTATACACTTAATGGTAAGGTCCAGGGGAGGGTTGCTGAACAAAGATAGCTTGGAGTGCACGTTCATAGTTCCTTGAAAGTGGAGCCGCAGGTAGATAGGATAGTGAAGAAAGTGTTTGGTATGCTTTCCTTTATTGGTCAGAGCATTGAGTAAAGGAGTTGGAAGGTCATGTTGCGACTGTACAGGACATTGATTTGGCCACTTTTGGAATATTGCGTGCAATTTTGCTCTACTTCCTATCAGAAGGATGTTGTGAAACTTGAAAAGGTTTAGAAATGATTTATAAGGATGTTGCCAGGGTTTGAGGATTTGAGCTAGAGGGACAGGCTGAATAGGCTGGGCCTGTTTATCCCTGGAGCATTGAAGGCTGAGGGGTGATCTGAGAGAAGTTTATAAAATCGTGAGGGCATGGATAGGATAAATAGACAAAGTATTTTCCCTGAGATGAGGGAGTTCAGAACTATAGGGCATAGTTTTAGGTTGAGAGGGGAAAGATTTAGAAGAGCCTGAGGGCAACTTGTTCACAAGGAGGGTGGTGCTTGTATGGAATGAGCTGCCAGAAGGAGTGGTGGAGGCAGGTACAATTGCAGCATTTAAAAGGCATCTGGATGGGTATATGAATAGGAAGTGTTTAGAGGGATATGGGCCAAGTGCTGGCAAATGGGACTAGATTAGGTTAGGCTATCTGGTCGGCATGGACGAGTTGGACCGAAGGGTCTGGACATCTCTATGACTCTAAATATTACAGGGCAATAGCAAAACTTCATTCAGTTGCCTCATTAAATAAGACATATTTGATTAAGAGTTGGTAAGAAAATTAAATAAAATGCAACCCCAAAACAGTGCATCTCATTATGATAAAAGGCAGTCAGCATACTAATGAATTCAGCTAATTTGATTTTCATGTGTAAATTTCATTAGAAAATAGACCTCATTGCCAAATCAAAAACAACCTGCTATCTCCATGACACATGATGCATAATTGTCATTCACCTGGGAATAACAAATTAATGAATAATATTAATTAACCCACAATTGCATAAACAAATTGCATGTTTCATTAATTCTAAATATCACTCATTCAATGCTTGAAAGGTTAATATGAGTAGCAAAAAGATAACCATTAATATCGGTTTTGGTAGTGTTATGATTTAGCGGATGTTATTTCCGGTCATGTCAAATCTTCGACTGAAACCTGCATTATAGATCTTATTTTATTTTGTTTTGTCTTGGTTTTATTGAGGTGGTCTCTTATTGAAACATAAGCATGCAGTGACGCAAACTTTGTTTTAATAATAAAACATAAGTTTACTATGCAAAGAAATGAAGGTAAAGTAGATCAAACCAATCTCAAAGTATAAATTCAATAAAACATTTAAACACACACTAAAACTATCAACTTATTAGTCCCAAGACACTTCTTTACCACTTCCAAACTAACATCCCTTTTACAGCACCTAACACAAAGCATTGTATTCACATCAGAATCATTTTTCGCGAACACCTCAACTGATTTAATGCAACTGTGATGTTATCTCCTAGACTGGAAACATTGATATTTCCTTACTGGTTTAATTGTATACTTCAGCTTAAACACATTTAACTTCAAGTAACCGTTCAGAGTTTTACCTAACACTTCCGGTTTGGGGCTATCCTTAACTCCATATTCTGAGGTAATCAATTTCACCATCATCTCCCCATTTCAGGAGCTCTGCTTCATACATCCACCTCCATCCAAAGACTTCATACAGCTGCCCAAAATGCAGTAAAACTAATATGAACGTCTCTGTTTTCTACGACTATTTCCCTCACACTTAAAAAAACTGTCCAGAAGTTTCTGAAAAGTCTTAAAGTATAATGGTCTACTTTGCTTAATCATAAAATCCTAAAGTAAACAAACATCAATCTATTAAAGTAGCCCTCACAAAAGGTTTTTAAAAAAATCACCATATCTACAGAAATACTTCTAGAATACATATTAATTTGAGGCACACAGGAAAAAATATTGTTTGTTTCTGAGCAATGTTTCAAAACTAAAATTTAACTTGAGTGGTTATAAGTATATATATATGTAGGACAGGTTTGCGTAAAGATTTGTATATAGCTTGGGTGCCCATTGCCGTAGTTGTGAGTGTGTTCGCCGAGCTGGGAAGTCGATTTGCAGACTTTTCATCCCCTGTCTCGGTCACATCTTCAGTGCTTTGGAGCCTCATTTGGCACACATCCACAGACTCCATCAACAAGCACATAGACCTAGACCCAATATAGCGGCCACTACAACAAACAACCAGAACTGGCAACCCGAAGCAGCAAGAAGAGAACAAAATAAATTCCGAACAAGACAATACAGCAGTGCTTCTTTGGAGGCTCCAAAGCACTGAAGCTGTCACCTAGACAGGGGACGAAACGTTTGCAAATCATCTCCCCAGCTGGGCAAACATACCCACAACTACAGCATTTATGGGATAGATTACATCACAGCAGCAAGTCATGAAAGTGAAGACGAATTTTACTGAATGGCTTGGATATCAGTGACTTTACTTCATAATTGGTTTTATAGCATTCTGGAGACATTGAGAACTGAAAGCTCCTATTAAAGTTCAAGTCTTCCCCTTTTCTCTACTTTCATTTCTGCACTATCCATTCAATAATCAATAAAACTACAAAGCAGTCTCCTTCTAAAGTCCTTCAAGATTATAAATATTTGCGAAAGGTTACATGTGACAAACCACGTGTGCGAGCGCAATGACTAAAGAAACATCTTCAAACCTTGAATGCAAAATGACAAAACCTGTAAGGATTCTTAAAAAAATGCTTTGGAGATGCCGGTGTTGGATTAGAGTGTACAAAATCAAAAATCATACAACTCCAGGTTACAGTCCAACAGGTTTACCTATATTTGGAAGCACTAGCTTTCAGAACACTGCTCCTTCATCAAGTGATTGTGCAGTATAAGATTGTAAGACAGAATTTATAGCAAAAGTTGACAGTATAATGTAACTAAAATTATATATTGAAACAAACCTGGATTGTATGTTAAGTCTCTCATCTTTTCGAATGAACATGTTGGTTTCAGTTCTTTTATATGTAAACTGCAGAACATTTTTAAAGTTACATTCTCAAGTGAACTTTAACAATTGGTGTCATGTTAGCCCAGATAATGCATTTAAGGTGTGAGGTGCCCTGTGTGAGACTGCCTGTGCCACAACGTTCAGACTGATTTTAATCTAAAAATTGGATTTACTAAATCATACATGGATTTTTGAGCAAAGTAAAATGTAATTCTGCAAGTATAAATTCACCCCACAAACTTAGGGGTGTGTGTGTGTGTGTGGTGGGGGGTTATGAGTGTATGAGAGAGAATGTGTGTATGTATGTGAGTGTGAGTGTAAAGTGGTATAAGTCTGTCAGAGGGTCCGTGTGAGTGTGGGAGTATATGTGTGAGCGTATGAGAGAGAGGGTGTGCGTGAGTGTATTGGTCTGTAGTGGAGGCCATCCCCATGGGTACTGAACTTGGCTATCAGCCTCTGCTTGGCCACTGTGCATTGTTGCCTGTCCCGAAGTCCACCTTGGAGGATGTCACCCGAATGCTCGAGGTCGAACGTCCCAGACCACTCAAGTGTTTTCCGACTGGGAGGGAACACTCCTGGCTGTTGATTGTTCTGTTACTCATCCATTGCCATAGCCTCTGCTCAGTCTCACCATTGTACCATGCCAACTTTTGCTATAAATTGATTGATGTACAGTGTCTATTCATCCTTTGCCGTAGCCTCTGCTCAGTCTCGCCAATGTACCATGCCTCAGGGCAACCTTGCCTTCAGCGTATGAGATAGACAGCGTTGGCTGAGTCACATGAGTTACCTGCCATGTACATGGTGGGAGGTGTCCTCACGCCTAATGGTGGTATCCGTGTTAACACTCTGATATGTCTTGCAGTTTGATGGTTGTTTAAAGAGGAGAAGTGGAGGCATGGGGAAGGTCTTGGTGAGGTGCTCATCCTCATTGATAATGTGTTGCAAGCTGCGAAGAACATGATGTAGTTTATTGGTTCCTGGGAAGTAGTGGACAGTGAAGGGTACCCTCTCAGTTGCGGCTCATGTCGGTCTCCTGAGGAGGTCATTTCGGTATCTAGCTGTGGCGCATCAAAACTGGCGGTCGATGAGTTGAGCATCTCATACGCTGCAGGCAAGATTGCCCTGAGGCATGGTACATTGGCGAGACTGAGCAGAGGCTACGGCAAAGGATGAATAGACACTACACAACAATTAACAGGCAGGAGTGTTCCCTTCCAGTCGAAGAATACTTCAGTGGATTTTGGGACAGGCAACAACACAAAAGTGGCCAAGCAGAGGCTGATAGCCAAGTTCGGTACCCATGGGGATGGCCTCAACTGGGACCTTGGGCTCATATCACATGACAGGTGACCCCACTGCACTAAACAGACAGACACACACACACACATAAACACACATTCCTACAGACCTATACACTTACGCAGACCTATACACTTACTCTCTCATACACAAGCTCTCTGTCAAACATTCAATGCTCAAACATTCACATGCACACACACACACACCCTCGATCAGACTTACACCTCTTTACCACTCACTCACACTTACACTCTGTCACAGACACTCATAACCCATTCCCCCCACATACACACACACACACATATATATATATATATATGTTTGCGGGGTGAATTTGTACTTGCAGAATTGCATTTCATTTTGCTCAAAAAATGCATGGATCCATGTAAGAGTCTGTAAGTCCATTTTTTAGATTAGAATCAGTCTGAACATTGTGGCACAGGCAGTCTCACACAGGGCACCTCACACCTTAATTGCATTATCTGGGCTGACATGACACCAATTCTTAAAGTTCACTTGAGAATGTAACTTTAAAAAAGTTCTATGATTTACATATGAAAGAACTAAAACCAACATGTTCATTCGAAAAGATGAGAGACTTAACAAACAATCCAGGTCTGTTTCAATATGTAATTTCAGTTACATTACACTGTAAACTTTTGCTATAAATTCTGTGCCTTACGACCTTACTCTACAACCACCCGATGAAGGAGCAGCGCCCCGAAAGCTAGTGCTTCCAAGTAAACCTGTTGGACTATAACCTGGTGCTGTGTGATTTTTAACTTAAAAAAGGCCATCTTGATAATACTTCCTGATATTAACACTGGGGATAAAGAGTACCTTGTAACAGGAGTCTTGCAAGGTATTACAATAAACTCTTCATCTCAGCACACAAGATTGCAAACTGAGCAATTGCTGCCAACATGGATTGGACTCTCTTTCTCATTCTCTTTTTGTCTTTTTTGTTCCTGGTTTTTCATGGTGGTTAACAATTTCCCTGATAAATAACCTACTCAAAGTGAGTTTTGAGAAGATTTGTAGCTCAGGTTGAGGTTTTGGATGTAGGTTTGCTCACTGAGCTGCAAGGTTCATTTCCAGACGTTTCATTACGCTACTAGGTAACATCTTCAGTGGGCCTCAGGCGAAGCAATGCTGAAAATTCCTGCTTTCTATTTATTAAGAATGGGTACCCAATGAACACAGTCCACCGATTTCTCAGCAACAAACCCAAACAAGCAGACAAAACACATCCAGACACCCTAGCCACTCTCACCTACATCAAAGACTTCTCGGAAATGACTGCCAGACTACTCAGACCTCTTGGCATTATGGCAGCCCACAAACCCACCAAAACATTAAAACAGCAGCTAATGAACTTGAAAGACCCTATACAGACAACAAGCAAAACTAATGTCATTTACAAAATACTATGCAAGGACTGTAACAAACACTACATTGGACAAACAGGCAGAAAACTAGCCACCAGGATACATGAACACCAACTAGCCACAAAAAGACATATCCTCTCTCACTAGTATCCTCACATATGGATGAGGAAAGACACCACTTCTACTGGGACAACACATCCATCCTAGGACAAACCAAACAAAGACACGCACGAGAATTCCTAGAAGCATGGCATTCCAACCAGAACTCTATCAACAAACACATCGAGTTAGACCCCATCTACCACCCCCTAAGAAAAGGAACAGGAAATAACTTCACCACAGGAAATAACATCACCAACCCAAAGAAACCCAAACATATAAATAGAAAGCAGTAATTTTCAGTATTGCTTCACCTGAGGCCCACTGAAGATGTTACCTAGTAGGGTAATGAAATGTCTGGAAATGAACCTTGCAGCTCAGCGAGCAAACATGCATCCAAAACCTACTCAAAGATAAATAGATAAACATTAGCAGTACCATTTCTAGTTATCATTTGGAGGTGCCGGTGTTGGACTGGAATGGATAAAGTTAAAAATCAAACAACACCACGTTATAGTCCAACAGGTTTATTTGGAATCACTAGTTTTTGAAGTGCTGCTTCTTCATCAGGTGGTTGTGGAGTAGATCATAAGACATAGACTTTAGAGCAACAGGATTGCGGTGTCAATATTAAACCAATTTAGCTTAAGTCTTTCATCTTTTAAAATGACCATGTTAGTTTTGGTACTTTCATGTGTAAATCCCAGAATGTTTTTAAAGTTACATTTTCATCCCCCTCCACCTATTGTACTCTTTGCTATCTTCTCCCCAGTACCCACCCTCCTATTTATCTCTCCATCCTGGAGGCTCCCTGCCTTCATTCCTGATGAAGGGCTTTTGTCTGAAACATTGATTTTCCTGCTCCTCAGATGCTGCCTGACCTGCTGTGCTTTTCCAGCACCACTCTAATCTAGCTAAAACTACATGTTAACCATAAAGTTTCCTGAACAAGGACTCCCAAGTCCCTTTGTGCTTTTTCCCAAGCCTTCCCCCAGTTAGAAAATAATCAATATTTCTATTGTCCCCACCAAAGTGCATAACTTCACACTTTCCCACGTTTCCATCTGTGACTTCTTTTCCCACTCTCTCTTGCCTGTCCAGATCCTTCTCTAGCCTCTAACCTCCTCAACACTACCTGTACCTCCACCTATCTTTGTGTCATGATGCACTTTCTGCATGGAATTTTAGCCCTGGTGCCTCTGCCAATATTTATCCTTCAATTATCATTAAATTAGATCATCTGGTTATTATCACATTTGTGGGTGTTTGCCATTTGTAAATTTGGCTGCCTGGTTTTCAAATTACAACAGTAACAACCAATTAAAATGCATTGTAATGTTCAGTGTGATGGAAGGGGTGAAGGAATGCAACTTTTATCTTATCGTACATCGGAATCAGTTACAGTTCACTTTAATAAGATTCATTACTTTATTTGTCAACCGACATCTGTCAAAACAACCATTTTTCTTGGAACAAAATTGCCCTTCAGTACCAGTGGATTCCCACTGTAATTTTGTAAGGTTTCCAGGATTCCAGTTATTTTGTTCAACATTTTAAATGAGGCCTCATTCAGTGCCTTTGGAAACCAGTTGGCTTAACATGGTAACTTTTCTTTCTAACAGCTTTTATTCCATCCTAGTATAGGAATGTTGAAACTGTATTTCTTGGAGAGGGGAAGGCTGAGAGGAGGTTTGATGATTTGGAGACGCCAGTGTTGGACTCGAGCAGTGCTCCAAAATAAACCTGTTGGACTATAACCTGGTGTTATGTGATTTTTAACTTAGCAGTTTTGATAGAGGTTTCAAAATCCTGAGGATTCTTGACAAAGGAGAGAGGAAGAAACTGTTCCCATTTTCACAAGAGTTAGCACAAGGGAAGTTCGAGGTTAAGAGGTTTGAGCAGAAGAACCAGAAGTGACAATGAGGAAAGCTTTTTCTTTTAAACAGAAATTTGTCAGGACCTGGACTGTATTATGTGAGGGTACATTGAAGACTGACTCACTTTCAAAAAGGAATTAGATAATTAGCCGAACAGAAACAATTTATGGGCTACAGAGTAAAGACTGGGTGTGGCACTAGATGAGTTGCTCTTGTAGAGAATATGCATTGATGACAATGAATGAATGAATGTCCTCCTTCAGTGCTGTGACCATTCTATGATTCAAAGGTCATCACCAAGACTGCATTTCTGCAATTCCTGAATCATATCTACTGACACCTTAACTCTCTCCTCTTTCACTGCAGAAAACTTTACCTTAGTCAGCCTTAACTGTAGGAACAGCTTCTTAAATCCTCATGAAATTTGCCTCAAAAATTCAGGTAGCCCAAATCCTCACTCTCTGTTACCTCATCTTCACTCAGGTATCAATGGCTTTCTTTGCCCATGCAAATTCCTATCAAAATCCTCATGTGGATTTTGTGGCTCAATTTCACCCCTGAGACACAAAGTTCTGGATTCAAGTTACACTGGAGGGTCTAAGTGCAAAAAAAAAGATGGAAGATCCTCCAATGCAGCACTGAGGGGAGAATGATGCATCCTCAAACATACCATCTTTCAGATAAGACATTCGATTAAGGCCACATGTGTCTGCTCAGTGGTTTAAAAAAAATCAACACCACGAGATACCTGGTCATTATTGGATTGCTGTTGGTGGGAGTTTGTTGTGTGCAAATTAGCTGCTGTGGTTTACCATAAGAAGCTGAACATTCAGACATTGCTGTCTGGAATTCCACAACAAAATATATTCACCTTGTTGTTGCGTTATTGTACAGTAAACATTTAAGAGATATACTTACGATATCACCATTCTATCATAGCATGTGACCTGACATTATAAAGGTTTCAAATGCTATGTTATCTCGAGACACTTGAGGCATGACATGCGGTGAAAGTGTGTAAGCAAATACCTTAAATTGCCCCAGGTGCAGAAGTGCTTGTGACTATAATAAATAAAGGGAGCTGCCATTAATATTCCCGCCTCAGGCGACTGACTGTGTGGAGTTTGCACGTTCTCCCCATGTCTGCATGGGTTTCCTCCGGGTGCTCCGGTTTCCTCCCACAGTCCAAAGATGTGCAGGGCCAGGTGAATTGGCTATACTAAATTGCCCGTAGTGTTAGGTAAGGGGTATAAGTAGGGGTATGGGTGGGTTTCGCTTCGGCGGGTCGGTGTGGACTTGTTGGGCCGAAGGGCCTGTTTCCACACTGTAATGTAATGTAATGTAATCTAATCTAATATCTGTTGGATCTTTCAATACCACAGTATACACATCTCATTCATATTTTCTGGGAATTAAAATAACAAATCTATATCAGATACATTTATGCTGCTTGAGATAAAATAGCACACTACTACAGCAGTTCATCTATTACGCATGTCATCTTTTAAAAGCTTCTTTGAAACTTATTTAAGCCATACTATTAATCTCTTCTCCCACTCACCTCCAATTCCATTACATTTTCCCCCGTGTTCAAATCTCATTCCTATAGGATTTTCCATGATCTATTTTGACATAAGCTATGCTCTCAAAATATAAATTGCTTTTGTTAAATCTGGAATAAATGTGCTGCGGATATCAGATCTGACAAGAGGGGAGGCAGCTGCAATCAACACAGATAGCTTTTGGAGCAGAGAAAGAGTTCAAGCAATTATACTGAAGTATCAATAGATCACCCACAGACTAAACTATGCTGCAGCAACTTCTATACAGTAAACAAAATCAAAACTGTGCAATGGCATGAAACCTGAAATAAATCTGGTTCCAGCATTTTACAGACAGAGTTTCCTGAGTAAATCATGGTTTACTCTGACTATGAATATCCATATGAAAGAACCAAAGATTCTGGTGCTACCCACACAAAACAAATTCTGGTGATAACAGCATCTGAGTTTCAAGAAGAGAAGGAGGGGTGCATCAACTTTTATTGGTGTCAAAATGTGGATACCTTTTCAAATAGTACAGAATATCAAAACACGATTTTTAAAAATGTGATCATTGCTGGCTGGGCCAGCATTTGTTGCCTATCCCACATTGCCCTTGCAAAGGTGGTGGTGATCTGCCTCTTGAACCACTGTAGTCCATATGCACATACGTAGGTTGAATAGAGCTGTGTCAAATGCTATGTTTCTGGTAACACTGGTCAAAGATAAGCATGTTTAGTAAGGCACTAATAACAGGTATTGTATTACAATTATCAATGATGACCATGTTAGATGTTGTGAAGACTGATTTCTGACCTGGAAAAAGTTAAAGGAATAAAGTCCACTGAGCCAAGTCCACTGGGTTGCTTTTCAGTTAACAGGTTAGAGCTGAATTATCTCCATACTCTGTCAAAATGAAGAATTAATATTCCATTCCTGAGCATCTAAGCTGGAGATGCCAACCACAAATATTGGGATCAAGCATCACAGGAAGGTTTGGGCTTTAACTTCCAATATGAACCTGGTCAGTTCTAAACAGTAATCTGCATTTGTCTCAAAATTCATCAATAAAAATTCCATCTATTCTGTGTGTCTCTCTCTGTTAGGCATAGGAGACTTTCAATTGGGATTAACAGCATTTTACTTTGTTGCTTACTGATCTTGTTAATTTGATCACATAACTAAAGGTTGAATGAGCAGACTCAGACATCTTCTCAGCCATTAAGAAAAAATCATTTATTACCCAATCTTCATTAAAAATAGTATCATTATTTTTATACATGCAGCAATACAAATATAATGTTCTGAGCAAAGGTGCTACAAATTTTAATTCATTCCAAATGACCAAATAACAAGTTACCATCCCAAACCAAACAAAGAGCTTAGACTTGAAATCTGGTTTCAATATTAAAAATGAAAACCCAAACCAGAGATATTATGAAACGTCATGACAGCCTAAAATTTCCTTTACCAATGTTTCTGCAAAAGGATTTGTTGAATTAAGAACCCATGTCTTTGGTGATGGGCTTTAAATTCAAAACAAATGCATAGAATGCTGGAGAAACTCAGCAGGTCTGGCTGGATCTATGTAATGAGAAACAGTTAAATGTTTCGAGTGGCTCTTCTTCAGAATCTCTTTTCCTGGTCGAAATTCAATTTTAGTGAAGGTGCAGACTGATTTTGTCTGACCACTACATATCTCACTTGGTTTCCTTTCCATTAACTTCAACATCCGCCCTCAGACCTACTCCACTGCATTCCCCAGATGTAAGTGTAGAACTTGTTAAAAGAACTTTCCTCCTTATCTGGCCATTGGTGCAACCTTCCCATTTTTAATTAATCTTCTATTCATTGCTTCTGTTCTTCTTTAGGTTTACTCAGTGTATAAAAATAAAAGACATTTAATGACAGGACCATGCAAAATATTTCATTGTAAAACACCACTTTTCACACAAGCTTTCTTGGGGAAATCCCCATCTCTTCCTGCCTTTTATGGTGATCTTTGATCACTATTTGGCCTTATTGCAGATCAGATGGAAGCATCAAGCCAGTTCAACCTTATAATTCAAGATGGTTTTAAACTGTCACAGAAAATAGTGTTTGTGTAAGATCAAGGTTAGATTTCTGACAGATTTAAGGGCTTGATTTTCTCAACACTGATGACATGACAAGTTTCCCACCTGCTGTTCAATTCTATCTGTATCCATTTACAATGATTTTGTCACCATTACATTTAACCATTCAACTGGAAAGAGATGCATGGGTAAGGAAACTGGCACTTGTAGCAACATGCATCACATCACTTCTCAATTTACATTTAACTTGTTTCCTTAGCTTATAAACAGCAGGGCATTGCCTTTTCTGCAGCTGATTCTCTTGCAAGAACAACAGCTTCACAAATGAGTATCTGATCATTTCTTTTGGTATTATTTCTTTGGAAACACAACCTGATCACACAAATCTCACTAAAAACATGATTAGCTTATGGTACCATCAATATTCTGACTGGATAATGTGGAGAGATGCTGCTTCTGTCTCGATTTCCTACAAAAGAAGTGGCAGCCACCTTTCAAAATGAGAAGGTGTTTAAACATGCAAAGGATTTAAGAAAACTTTACTGCCATTGAGAATGCTTTAAATCAGCATAAATAATGAGAGGCATCATGTGGACTCCTGAACATCACAACTTCTTCAACCAGCTATATCCCTAGGGCCAAGTTCCACTTAATTGCAATATAGATGGCAAGGCAAGGACATATATGACAGCGGCGACTTTTGTGTTGGGCCCCTGGTGGTTGCAATATTGTTCTGCCACCAACTCTCCTTGCTAGACATTTTCTTTTAATCAATCTATTCAGAATTGCTATTACACATCTCTGGAGATGAAGAGACAAAGTTGGGCCACTTAGCTCAAAGGGAGATAGGGACAATATCACTATATCTTAAGAGTCCTCCAATCCTTTTTACTATGCTGAGTTTAAAGGCCTCTCTAATCATTATGCTTTTTAAAGGTTAAACTTCTGATGAGTCTTAATAAGAGGTCACACTTGTCTTACACAGCATGAGATAGCAATAGATACAAACTACAATGGCTACTTGGACCTAATTATTTAAGAATATCAGGAACCAGAGATGACGCTTCTGTTTCCATTGGAAATCATGTTAGACTGCTTGGTGCGCCATTCAAAGACTGTGCAAAGTTATCAAATTAACTCTTTCAGAAGTACTGCTCTTACACAAAAGTCAGAACGTCACTGTACCCAAAATCATCAGCATGGAATGTGCCAAAGTCATATCAAAATAAATTTACAGTGTGAAAATGAAATTTACCTAGGAGCGAGACTACATATTTTAACAGATCCATATTCTGAAATTTGAGAGACATTGCAAAAATGGAAATCTCATAATTGAACAAGTACTTTTATTATGGATTATCAGCTGTAACATTATGTGGTGAGTTTAATTCACATTTACAGTGCAATGTCAGCAAGAGTTTTGATACTTACAATGTAGCCTCAGGCCAGCTCCTACTTTAATGTTGGTTGATAGTGCAATAGGTAATGTGCAATAATTTGTGGCAATTTGCATCATGTTTCATAGAGTCATACTACATGGAAACAGACTCTTTGGTCCAACTCGTTCATGCCAACCTGAATCCCAATCTGATCTAGTTCTATGTGCCAACATTTGGCCCTTCCTATTCATGTACCCATACAAATGTCTTTTAAATGTTGTCAGAGAAGTATACAACATGGAAACCAGCCCATCTGCCCAATGCGTCCATGTTGACCAGGTTTCCTAAACTGAACCATTCCCATTTTTCTGTATTTGATCAATATCCTTCTAAACCTTTCCTATCCAAATGTCTTTTAAATGTTGTAATTTTACCTGGCTATGCCACTTCTGGCAGCTCATTCTGTTTATGGACCATCCTCTATGTGAAAAAGTTGTCCCTCCGGTCTCATGGCACTAACAACAATGCTAAAATAATTTGCCAGCAAACTCTGGTCCAAAGAGCTTCCTCGCAAACTCTGGATGTGAATCACCCTTGGAGGATAAATATGGACAGTACAATTATGATCACTGCCTTCAATATCACTGCAGTCAATTACTAAAATTCTGGAGCACTTTTTTACTCTGTTAGTTGCACAGTCACCTAACAAGAATGACGTTGTTGAGGTAACTTTGTCAAGGTGCCTTTGGGAGCAATTCTTAGTATCTCATAACTTAAGGCAGCAAAACTAATTTTAATTAGTGTCCTTAATAGTGATCAGCAAAATAGTACCATCAATCTTTAAAACACAGCTTATACTACATAGTCTGCTAAAAATATGTGCTGAACATATAATACAACTGACCAGATCCTCAGATTATTATCGAGTAAAGTCTGGTCTGCACTCCTGCAAGTCAACAAAATAATTTGATTCACCAAGACTTGCTCACTCAAGCTGGAAATGAACATCTTTCTGACTTAATTCATTGAAGTAAGGAACATAAATAGTGCTACATCCCAAACATGTGCAAGGCAATCACTCTAACTTGATATATGCATGAGCATTATTCCTCTTCATGATGTGTGCAGAATGGAAGTAAAACCTGTAAACCTTTTTAACCTTAGTAAATGACTGGGAGTCTGAAGATTCTAAGCTTTACTTTGCACCTCCACCTCAGCCAGAACAAAACTAAGTTCCAGTCCACCAGTCCCGGGGAACACACAAGTGAACTAAAATGGAGACTGTTAAAATAAATGTTTATTTGTAACCGTTCACAACTTCAAAAGGAATTACTAAACTTAATAGATAATAATTTACTATTTTTCCTTTTCCAGATTTTGCAAAGTTGATAACATGAAGTTGATAATGGTCGCCATTTTATCAAAAGGATGTGGACACTTTGGAGAGGGTGCAGAGAAGGTTGCCTGATATGGAAGATGCTAGCTATGGCGAGACATTAAGTAGGTTAGGATTGTTTTCATTATAAAAAAGGAGATTGAGGGGACCTGATTGAGGTCTACAAAATCATGAAGGGTATAGACAAGGTAGATAGAAATAAACTTTTTCCCATGGTGAGGGATTCAATAATGAGAGGTCATATATTCAAGATGAGAGGTGAAAAGTTTAAGGGGGATACACGCGGAAAGTATTTTACACAGAGGGTGGTAGGTGCCTGGAAAGCGTTGCCAGCAGAGGTAGTAGAGGCAGGCACGGTAGATTTTTTAAGGTGCGTCTGGACAGATGCATGAGTAGGAGGGGAGCAGAGGGATACTGATCCTTAAGGAATTTGGCGATAGGTTTGGATAGTAGATTTGGATGGGCTCAGGCTTGAAGGGCAAAAGGGCCTGTTCCTGGGTTGTAAATTTTCTTTGTTCTTAAACATTGTGGAATCCCAGCCTTGAAAACTATCTGTATTCTGCCCAAAGTTAGTGCAACAAATAATATATTTGGGATTTGCTCAATGCATTTTACACCCTGATTTAAATGTAAATTTCAAGTAGGTCGCACCGACACATAAATTTTAGTTGAAGATTTAAATACCATAATGTTTTGAAGTCACCAAAATACTGAGTCTTTGGAAATCCATCTTTGGTTTGTCCAATCCTTGACCATATTTCAGTATAGCTTTTGATATTGAGATTTACTGTGCTTCCCAGATTGTTGAATTGATTGACACGTTTAAAGTTTCTTCCTTTTGCTGTGACACAAGAACATAAGAACAAGGAGCAGAAGTAGGCCATCCAGCCCTTCGAGCCTGCTCTGCCACTCAATAAGATCATGGTTAATCTTTTTGTGGACTCAGCTCCATTTACCCGCATTTTCACCACATTTCTTAATTGCTTTATTTTTCAAAAAATGTACCTACCTTAGATTTAAAAGCAATTTCTGAAATAGCATCAACTACTTCCCTGGATGAAGAAGTTCCTTCTCAGTTCAGTTCTAAACCTGCTTCCTCTAATCTTGAGGTAATGCCCTCTTGTCGTAGTCTCACCTACCAGTGGAATCAAGGGCTTATGCCCGAAACGTCGATTCTCCTGTTCCCTGGATGCTGCCTGACCTGCTGCACTTTTCCAGCAACACATTTTCAGCTCTGATCTCCAGCATCTGCAGACCTCACTTTCTCCTACCAGTGGAATCATCCTATCTATTTCTATTTTATCAATTCTCTTCATAATTTTATATGTTTCTATAAGTTCACTCCTCATTCTTCTGAATTCCAATGTATATAATCACAATCTACTCAGCCTATCCTCATAAGCCAGCCCCTTCAAATCCGGAATCAACCTAGTGAACCCCCTCTGCACCCTCTTCAGTGCCAGTACATCCTTTCTTAAGTACTGGATTCTTACAGCTGTACCAGGACCTTGTACATCTGTAACATTATCTCTCTGCTTTAAAGCTCAACCCCTTTAGCAATGAAGGACAAAATTCCATGTGCCTTCTGATTTATTGTTGTACCTGCAGACTAACTTTGTGATTCATGCACAAGGACATCCAGGTCTCTCTGCAAATCAGCATGCTGCAATGTTTTACCATTCAAGTAATAATCTATTTTGCTATTACTCCTACAAAATGTATGACTTCACATTTGCTAACATTGTATTCCATCTGCCAGACCTTTGCTCAGTCACTCAATGTATCTATGTTCCAATGTGTCATATTGGACCGCTCTTTTCTCTGAGTCATTAACAGGTGTACAGTCCAGTCAGTAATGAAATATGGATGTGAAGGTTGGAAATTTGAGAAAGAAGAAGAAAGTATAACAAACAGCTTTGAAAGTCTTACAAAGTGCTTACAAATTATCGCCAGGGTGAGCTGGGTGGAGAAAAGATCGAAAGACAAAGTACTAAGTATGGTAGGAAGTGCAAGAGAACTCTAAAATAAGATCAACAAAAGACAATTCTTTGGTCATGCTTTGGTCATGGTCCCACGAGGAGGTTGAACAGTTCATCCACTACACTAACACCTTCCACCCCGACCTCAAATTCACCTGGACAGTCTCGGACTCCTCCCTCCCCTTCCTAGACCTTTCTGTTTCTATCTCAGGCGACCGAATCAACACAGACATCTACTACAAACCAACCGACTCCCACAGCTACCTGGACTACACCTCCTCCCATCCTGCCCCCTGTAAAAACGCCATCCCATTCTCCCAATTCCTTCGTCTCCGCCGCATCTGCTCCCAGGAGGACCAGTTCAAAATACGTACAACACAGATGGCCTCCTTCTTCAAGGACCGCAATTTCCCCCCCGACATGGTCGACGGTGCCCTCCACCGCATCTCCTCCACTTCCCGCTCCTCCGCCCTTGAGCCCCGCCCCTCCAACCGCCACCAGGACAGAACCCCACTGGTCCTCACCTACCACCCCACCAATCTCCATGTACAGCGCATCATCCGCCGTCACTTCCGCCACCTCCAAACGGACCCCACCACCAAGGATATATTTCCCTCCCCTCCCCTATCAGCTGTCCGTAGAGACCACTCCCTCCGCGACTCCCTTGTCAGATCCACACCCCCCACCGACCCAACCACCACTCCCGGCACCTTCCCTTGCAACCGCAGGAGGTGCAACACTTGCGCAGTACTTACGAGGCACATATTTATATGTACAGAAACAGACACATACCACCACGTGAGGCCAGGGTGTTGCCATCGTATGAGAAGCTAAGACAGGAGGTGTCACTGCCAGGAGCATGTGCCTGTCGATTATGAAACTTCGTATGAACCTATGGTATGAATGAACAAAGATTAACAGAACATAATCAGAACATCAGCCACAGCTGTCTGCTCAACATCTGCTTCAAACATGACTGTACACGATCAGAGGCATCATACCCGAGATTTCCTTCACCTCCATCCTACTCCGACCTATCACCCTCACCTTGACCTCTTTCCACCTATCACATTTCCAACGCCCCTCCTCCAAGTCCCTCCTCCCTACCTTTTATCTTCTCCTGCTGAACACTCTCTGCTCATTCCTGAAGAAGGGCCTGTGCCCGAAACGTCGAATCTCCTGTTCCCTGGATGCTGCCTGACCTGCTGCGCTGTTCCAGCAATAAAGTTTCAACTTTGGTCATGCTAGTCATGCAGAAATGTCAGTGACAATTCAGCACCAGGAGGAGTGATGGAAGAAAAGCAAGCAGCCGACAGCACAGGAAGCAGCAAAAAAACATTAAAGAGCGGTATAACCAGAACCAGTCATCCACTGTTTGGATGATCAGAATATTTGGAAGAACTCATTCACACATACATTACTCAACATGGCACTGAGGCAATGACAAATGCATCTAAAGGACGAAGGAGAGCATTGTAGGGAAGGGGGTCAAGTCATACAGAAGAAACATTGACGTATTATTGCTGTCAGTATGTTTTGGAAACCCGCTATTTGAGGTCCTCTTGGTGCTAATTTCTAGAAGACTCTGTGATTTGGGCTAAGTCAGGCTGAAGGCAATTTTGTTACTGATGTGCAAAGACGAGCATCAGTCTTTGGAAAGGATGAATGAGTGCTTTTCAATATAGATTTCATACTGTCCATCTGTTGCTTCAATATCCCTCATAGCTCTTGCTATGTGCCTGCGTGTGTACTCATCTGTCATAAGCAAACATTTAAACATTTGAGCTTTTCAGGGCTCACACAATAACTGGAGAGGATGTACAGCACAACAAGATATCATGTGGCCCAAATTATTCTCCGCAGAAGTCGCCTCTAATTCTTGTTCATTGAACATTATCTGAACACACTTCTTTTCCTTTCTTTATCATGAAATTATTCAATCTCTCCTGATCTCTCAGTAGTTTACACTGCTGCATCGCAGCGTCAGGAACAGGGGTTTGATTCCACGCTTGGGTGACAGTCTATGTGGAGTTTGCACAATCGCCGCACGTCTGTGTGGGTATCTCCAGGTGCTCCAGTTTCCTCCCACACTCCAAAGATGTGCAGGTTAGATGGAATAGCCACGCTAAACTACCCATAGTGTTCAGGGATATGCAGGCCAGATGGATTAGCCAAGGAAATGCAGGGTTACAGAGATAGGGTGGAGGATGTGGAATGCTCTTCAGAAGGTCAGTGCGGACTCGATGGGCCGAAAGGCCTGCTTCCACACTGTATGGATTCCATGATTCCAACACTTTCTCCTTAATGATTCCATGCAATACAGAATATTATATATAGGTCTGGAGAGGTTAATATCTGGAAGAATATGACTGGCATTACGTGTTGTGACAATATCACACACTAACACACAAGAAGTCAATCTGAGACAATCAGTGGGGAGGCATGGAAGGCTTCTAGCATGAACAGTAGCACTGGTAAAAATTCTTGTGTAACCTGTTTACAGCAATGCAATATGTTTCTTATTGTTCAATTTATCCAATGCTCAGTTTTACTTTTTAGACCAAAGATGTGGATTATCTCCTTCTGTGGTATTATCATCATTGCTATCACTGGTATCACATGGTATCTATCTCTGCTTTTATGTGCTTCAGTGAAAAGGTTGTTTGAGGTACTTCACTACCACCCAATTCCTCCTATGTCTAGAATCTGGGTGATGATCAACAGTAAAGGATATACCACAACTAAGTCTCGACTGAAAGGAGCCATTGTTTGACAAGAAGATGGTTTATTACATAATAACTATAAATACAACTACATTGCTAGTAGGTCATAATTAATAGGACTCTCAGAAAGTGTACAAAATACAGCTGCTCCCTATGAAGGTTTTATATATATCTCTCATCCTCTCCATTCAGTGTAATATCATATCATTAGACTAGGTGGAGCAAATTGGAATGATCTCAATTGATGTTATTACTGGGGACAAGTCAGCTCCCCCTAGAAAATCTAAAATTTTCTTTCTGAAAGGTAAATGGATTCTCTTTAATACTATGTTTTAAAAGAAGTCACCATGGCTATAAAAATGCTTACAACTTAATCATTAAATTCCTACAGACACACAGAAAATCATATGCCACCAGTTAAAAAGTCCATAATTAATATTACAAATATATATATAAAATCACACACTTTTTACCACATAATACAATTTCAATATTGTAACTCTTTCAGAACTATTTTCTTACACAACATCTCTCCCCAAGGCTTTATTTCCCCACAATTAATGCATTATACATTAATATATGCAACTGTATGAAGTTTGTCCCTTCTCTCCAAAAGTCTTAGACTTCATCACTGCAGGACACAATTTTTCTTGAACACATCTCTTTGGAATCGGAACAATAACCATTCATCTGCTTGAGGACTGTTAACATGGGATCAATGGATTGATCCTCTTGGAAGGCTTTTTATCTCTCAGATATTCTTTGTGGAGGGCATAATTCACAGAAATGTTGGCATTGGTCCATTTACTTATCTGTATAATGTTAATCTCCTGAACTTACTGTACAGAGGAAGTCTTCCCTGCTAACTCAGGTCGTTGCCCCACTAGCATCCAAAGATCTTCAATCGCTCTTTAAATATTTTTGTGGGATGTGGACACTGCGAGCAAGGCCAGCATTGTTTGTCCATTAATGGGGGGGGAGATGTATTACCATTGTACTGTTAATCCAGAGAACCAGAGTTAAATCCCAACACAGCAGATGGTGGATTGTGAATCCAATAGAAATCTGGCATAAAGACTCTACTAATGACCATGAATCTATTGTCGATTGTTGGAAAAACCAATAGGGTTTAATAATGTTCTTTAAGGAAGGAAATTGCCATCCTTATCTAGACTGGCCTACTTGACTCCAGATCCACAGCAATGTGGTTGGCTCTTAACTGTGGTCTGGAAAGTTAGGGATGGGCAATAAATGGTAGCCTATTCAGCAATGCCCTCAAACCATAAATAAGTGATTAAAAACCTCTAAATTCCCAGCGGGTAGTTAAGAATCGAAACTGAAAATGTGTTGCTGGAAAAGCGCAGCAGGTCAGGCAGCATCCAAGGAGCAGGAGAATTGACGTTTCGGACATGAGCCCTTCTTCAGGAATTTCAGATAGTTAAGGTAGTTCTTCAGGTAGTTAAGAATCACCAACATTGCTGTCGGTCTGGAGTCACAGGAAGGCCAGACTTGATAAAGATGGCAGATTTTCTTCTCAAAAAGGAATGCTCACCTTGGGCAGCTGTATCAACAGCTGCTCTGTTGAAACAAGTAATTCCGTCCAATATCCTGGATTTCTACACCAACCTTCTGATTGGAACAGGTGGTCTCTGTTTGGAATATTCTAGATACTTAAAACAGGTAATTTCTTCTTCTTAATCATATGTTGAGTCTATGGTCATTGATCTAGACACATGCACCTCATCTCTGTACAGTTCCTTGATCACGTAGAACATCTTCATTTGCTCCTGTTGACTGGTTGCTTGACTGGTTCACTAAATCCTTTCACATACATGGTACTGGAAGATTGCTGTTCATTAATCATTACATTTATAGCTGGCATTGAAGGTTCTGCTGTGCCATCTACTATGGCAGGATTTGAACCAAGATGCCCAGAACATTTACCTGGGTCTGTGGATTAATAATCTACCAATAATACCACTAGGAGAAAGTGAGGACTGCAGGTACTGGAGATCAGAGTAAAAAAACGTGGCGCTGGAAAAGCACAGCTGGTCAGGCAGCATCTTAGGAGCCAAGAGAGTCATCATTTCGAGCATTGGCTCTTCATCAGCAATGTGGGGTTGTGTGTGTCTGGGGGGGCGGGGAAGGGTGCTGAGAGATAAATAGGAGGGGGTGGGGTTGGGGGAAGGTAGCGTCTCTGAGGAATGCCGAAGGGGTTGGGGAGGGAAATATACCTCTGGTGGTGGGGTCTGACTGGAGATGGCCGAAATGGCAGAGGATGATGTGTTGTATCTGGAGGTTGATGGGGTGGAAAGTGAGGACTAGGGGTGGGGTTCTGTCCTTGATGCAGTTGAAAGGGTGTGGTTCAAGGTACAAGAAGTGGAGGGGTTGCTGGAGGGCATTGTTGATGACTTGGGAGGGGAAATTGCGGTCCTTAGAGTCGGAGGCCATCTGGGATGTTCTGAAGCGGAAATGGTGCTCTTGAGAGCAGATGTGGAGAAGGAATTGGGAGTAAAGGATCGCGTTTTTACGCGGGTGGCTTTGGAGGAAGCGTAATCCAGGTAGCGTTGGGAGTCATTGGTTTTGAAATAGATGTCTGTGTTGAGTCGATCACCGGAAAAGGAGATGGAGAGGTCCAGGAAGAGAAGAGAGGTGTCCAAGATGGTCCAGGTGAACTTGAGGTCAGGGTGGAAGGTGTTCGTGAAGTTGGTGAACTGTTCAACATCCTCATGGGAGCACAAGATGCCGCTGATACAGTCATCGATGTAGCAGAGGAAAAGGTGAGGAATGGTGCTGGCATAACTGCGGAAGATGGACTGTTCCATGTACCCAATGAAGAGGCAGGCATAGCTTGGGCCCATGTGGGTGCCCATCGTTACACCTTTGGTTTGAAGGAAGTGGGATGGTTTGAAGGAGAAATTGTTAAGAGTGAGGGCCAGTTCAACCAATTGAATGAATGAGTTGGTGGAAGGTCACTGGTTGGGTCATCAGGAGAGGAAGAAATGGAAGGCTTGGGGGCCTTCATCTTGGTGGATGGACGAGTACAGGGACTGGATATCCATGGTATAGATGAGGCATTGGGGGTCGGGGAACCAAAAGTCATGGAACAGGTGAAGGACGTGCATGGTGTCCCGAATGTATGTGGGGAGATCCTGGACCAAGGGGGACAGGATGGTGTCAAGGTATGTGGAGATAGGTTCGGTGGGGCAGGAGTAGGCTGAGATGGTGGGTCGACCAGGACAGTCGGGTTTGTGAATCTCCAACTCGGCACCACCCTTGTGAACTGTCCTACTTGTTTATCTTCCTTCCCACCTATCCATTCCACCCTCCACTCCGACCGATCACTATCACTTCCCACTTGCATCCACCTATTGCATTCCTAGCTACTTTCTCCCCAGTCCCACCGCCTCCCATTTATCTCTCAGCCCCAGCCCCAGCCCCAGCCCCAGCCCCACCCAATTCTGCCACCCCTCAACATTCCTGATGAAGGGCTTATGCTCGAAAAGTTGACTCTCCTGCTCCTTGGATGCTGCCTGAGTAACTGTGCTTTTGCAGAACCACACTTTTTGACAATAGGCCATCACTTGCCCATGGTCTGCTGTGAGGACACCGGTCTGTGGGAGGAGTTGGCCAAATCTTTTCAGTAATGAGACAAAAGGGAGGGATCAGTATGATGTCAGTAGCTGGAAAGCAGTCAGTGGTATTGGATGACTGGGTGGAGGGGAGAGTGATGAGGTGTCCTTGATGATTGAGTAGAAAGCACAGAAGGCAGGAAGGGTTAGCAGTTTGGGAGGATGAGGTGGATGACAGCCATATGTTGGACATGATACACCCAATAAGGATAGTTGCAGAACCTGCTCAGTTACAAACCACAACAGGAAATAAACAGCAACGGCAAAACTTAAATTGATCAAGCCAGGTCTCATTCTGGGGACCTGACTTGTCCAATATTGCAATAATTTTATAAAATAAAACCAGTTCAGTATTACAATCAGGTGGGACCATAACATGACTGACATTCTCATCTTTATGACTCTGGTCTCTCCCATAAGTTGAAACATTCCTACAAACTCCTTTATCATTTTTTAAAAGAAAATCTCTACTAGATGGCCTTTTCTTTCGAAGAGAGTTATTTTTATGGAACTTGGAGGAAACTGTCAGAATAACATGAGGAATACTACTCCCTTTTAAAAAAGGGAAAACAAGCAATTTCATATTTTTTCCCTTGCCTAGCAGATCCTTTGAACTCCAAGATAATAGATCAGCAGAGAATTTGAGTTTAAATCATGGCAGTTCATCTCAACAGTGGCATCAGCTGTGAAGACAAATTGCCATCGTGATCGAGATTTAAAGCTGGAGAAAAGAAAAACTGAAGACTTCCTTCCTCATTTAAAAGAATGCAGTGTCTTAATGTAAGCCTGCATTAACTTCATCTGGAACAGGCAAAGCCAGAATACACTGCTTTTGTTTTACATTGTTAGGTATAAATTAATTTGTTTTAAGAGAAAGTGAATTCAAATACTCCAAAGTTGTACAAATTGTTCAACATATTCATTTAGCCTAAATTAAATTTTGCAAGCTCAGGAGAATTTTGACAAGAAAACCTATTCCCATCCCCCAAAGGATGCATGAATGGATCATATTTTCAACAATTTCTTTCCAGTTGGAGTTTGCTAATGCACTCACCCTCAAAGTGCAGCAGTTGAAAATAAGAAGCACCACAGTGATTTCTTGATCTTTCATTGGGGAAAATAAAAACTAGCTGCTCCTTTAAATGCAAAGGTACTGCTTTATTTTGTGCATAGACACAAATATTGCTATTGCACTGTGAGATTGGTTGTGGTATAAGGTGAACAGGGTTCTACCATGAGACTTCTGTCATAATTCACTGGGATAGAATACTGGAAGTCAAGTCCTGCTATTTCTAGAACAATCACAGAAGTTAAAAGATTGGAAAATGTGAGTGCAGTTCAACTGTGACCACTGCAACAAGTCACTTGCTTTCTTATAATGCAGGAATTCTCTACACTAAAATAGCTCTTTTCCCATTTCCATTCTCATTGTTAAAAATTACACACACAAAAAAGATGATCTTGAGGCTTTTTAGGAATCAAATATGGCACTCATACCAAGGGCAAGTGCATCCTAACCCTCATCCAGACATGAACACAATATTTACGCTGATACTCCAGTGCTAAAGGAGTGTAGCATTGTGTGAGTTGTGTTTTACAGAAGAACGTTAAAATAAGGCTCTGTCTGCTCTCTCAGGGCAGTGATAAAGCTCAAAAAAAGAGGAAGTGGTTTCAATGGTTGGGCTGAAAGGAGGAAGGTTTTCCACAGTAAATAAGCACTTCTGCAAAAGGACAGCACTGGTGAGAACTCACCCATTCTTATTTAAGATTGTGGCGTGCAATCTTTTACGTCCACCTAGGAGGGAAGTAAAATCGAGGTTTGACATCCCGCTGACAATATTACAGCACTCCATCTGCACTGATATTGTGCTTATATCCCTGCAGCACAGCTTGAACTCATAACCTCATTCTGACTTTGAAGTATGGACACTAGCTACTGAGCAATAGTAATGAAAACCATTTTACAGATTGCACTAAATAAAATTGCAGTCCATTTCTTGTCTGAGGAATCTTGTGTGGGGCAGGGCGAATCTCAATGAAGATCATTCAAATCAGACAGAAACACAAGTAAACAAATTTAGTAATCAGTTTGGTTTGGTTTTATTCCCAACTTGCACTTCCCCAGATGATCATCACTCCTGACATTGTTAACTTCTTATTGTATTCTAAAGATCTTGCCTACAGATGACCATTTCCCATTTTTGAGCTGTGACATAGTAGATACCCATTGTGGGGGAATCACAAATAAGGCTCTAACACCAGCTGTACTGGTTTTATATAACGTGATCCTGCTAGGTGGATCAAACTGCACTTGTATAAATACCAGTCGCAAACCTCCCCCTCTCAAAAATTAAGAATTCTTGGCCTTCACAGAAAGTGTCCTTTGTGCAATTTATCTCTGATTTCCAGGGATAATTATATCAAACCAACAAAATATACATTAGGAAAAAACTTCCAGGTCATTGCAACAAATTCTGTACTAGCAGGCTCATAGATGTTCCCACTGCTATGGCCTAATTTTCCTTCTGCATTTTCACTTCATGCAAAGCCCTGTGCACCACTGTACCAAGGGGCAAGAGAAGCATGCTTTCGGGGAAATAACATAATCACCCCATAATTGCACCAGTACATAATTAACTATTTATTTTCATCATGAAAATATTATTTCAAATTCAAAGCTGATGGGAGGACACAAAAATATGAAAAGGCCTAAGCAGAAATACCTGTTAAGATGTAATTTTGCTTTGTTGGTTGGGAGATATATGCTGCATTTCTTCCCTCTCATCATCTACCTCTACATGGCCCCTTGAAATTTCTAGCTAGTATTGAAAAGCTCATAAATGTTCTCACAAAAATACACGTGACAACTGGGAATAAATGCTGCCTCAGCATCAGTACTGTCTTTCAAGACCTCAATTCAATTCATTGCCCTGGACAGGTTTCACTGATTTGTATCTGTGTTGCACACAACATGAACAGATGCTATACTTCAGGTGGAGATGCACTAGCTCAGAAGAGAGATAACCACCCCACTGTGGAAGGTACTTTGTAATATGATAAAGTGATTGCTGCTTTATTATTGCAATGATGAAATCTAACCCCACCTGATTCTACAAAAATCAATTTAATCATAACTGAGTTTTCGCAAAGTCCATCATCATATGTGCATCGATATTATTTAGATATACCTGGATAAAGCATACAGCAGATTCTAACACACAGTACACTTTGTGAAGTGTTATAACCTTCAGGCCACAGCTGAACAAGAATGAAACTGTAGATTAAAACATTGAAATGAGATCCTGGAGGTAAAGGTACAACCATCACAATTCTACTGGAACATTAAGCTGTTTTCTCATAACAGAGAGACAACTGGTGGTGATTTAAGCTGAAGGACACCACATCTCAAGCAAGAGAAAAGGTTAAAGGAAGGTCATGATAACCCAACCAGTGTGGGAACTGAACCTATATTTCTGGCCTCACTCTGCATTCCAAACCAGTTGTCCAATCAACTGAGCTAACCAACACTCTCAACATGGGAGACATTATTCAACAACTACATCGCTATTACAGCATTGATATGGCACCCTTGATTTACCTTGAATGTCCAACCCCTCTACCACTAATGTACACAGGCACTAGTGCATGTATTATTTACAAGATGCACTGCAGTAACTCACTATGGTTCCTTTGCTAATATCTGCTGAACTGAAAATATCTACTCCATAGTAAAGCATGAGCAGCAGATAGATGGGAACACCACCAATTGCAATTCTCCTTGAAGCTACACACCATCCTGATTTCAAGCCATATCATTGTTCCCTTATGCCACAGTCAACATTTTGGAATCTCTCCCTAACTGCATTACACCACATGGAATACAGTGTTTCAAAAAGACAGTTCACTACTACCTTCTGGAATAGGTAATGAATGCTGGCTTAGTTAGTGATGTTAAGATCTCATGAAGTAATAAAATAAAGACTCTTATCTTGTTCCTTCATTAGATGATTGTATCTATAATTAGGAAAATTCTACAGTCATGCAAAATCTGAAGCAAACCATCTATGATTTGGTTTTGAGATCTACGTTATAGACAGAGGAGCTGAAAGAACTCCAGTATTAGTTGAATGAAATATAGCCACTCTTTTAAAGTCGGAAAGGCCAATTGCCAGCTAGCAAGATTCCAGAGACGGCAATGAGACCGTGACCAACTAATCTGTTTTGTTTGTTAACACAGTATTGCTTGGGACAAGTGATATACACTTCACTCAGGAGAATTCTCCTGTTGATCTTTGAGTAGTGTAACAAGACTTTTGACCTGCATCTGAGAGTGTAGGCAGAACGCTGGTCTTAAAGTCTCATATCAAAGACAACATGTCTAACAGTGTAGTGTTCAGTAATGCATATGAGGAACGGTTCAGAATTACAGACTCAAGTCTCTGAAGGTGAGATTGGATCCCATAACTTTTCATGCTTAGAGGCAACAGTGCTACCAACTGAGTCAAGGCTGACACCTATTGGAGCACTGAGGAGTACTGTGCATGTATAAAGCTAAACAGAAAAAACCCCACAATGAAACACATGAAGGCAGATACAACCCACAGATTCTAAGAAAGGCATTAAATTATTGCATAAAACTATTTTTCCTTGAACATTTCTGCAACCTTAAAACTGATTTATTATAAAAACTTCATCCAACATGAAAGCCAAGAAGTGAACCAGGGCAAATTTTGGAAGATGCACACCTTAAAATAAATATTATTTATTGCAATCTCAATTGAAAATAAAGTAAAGGAACTCAGAGATAGAAAATCATAATTTCCACTAATTCACAAAGCTCCCTGAAAGGAGTAGGTGATGATGTCTTTACTTACTCAATATTAGGAGGACGTGATAGCCTTGTGGTATGATCACTAGACTATTAATGCAACAACTCAGGTAATGTTCTGGGCTTCAATCCTGCCATTGTGGATGCTGGTATTTAAATCCAATAAAACTCTGGAATTAAGAGTCTAATCATGCCAATTCTGAGGGAAAACCACATCTGGTTCACTGTTGTCCTTTCTGGAAGGAAATATGCTAACCTGACCTTGATTTGCCTGTATGTGACTCCAGACTTACAGAAATGTGGTTGACTCTTAATTATCTTCTGGGCCATTAGAAAGGTGTGAGAAATTCGGGCCTAATCAAAGAGGGCAACATCCCACAAATGAATAAAAAAACTTAATTGGCTGAGTGCTGGTAATTTCTGAAGTTCTGTTTATTGCTCTTCAGCAGTTTTATGCTGATATTATGTGGAAAGACTCCAGGTTACTGAATTACTAACTAGAAAATGGCAATAAGTCAAAAGACTTCCCTGGGAAACATCAATGAGAAACATTAGAATTTGTGTCTCCTCACATAGAGGAAAGTTTCACTTCAAAATAAAGTGACTGTTGTCCTATTTTATACTGAATGATCAGGTTTTAGCTGAATCATCATTTGTTCAACATCTGACACTTTTACATCTGGTATTTTTGTCTTGGTGTCACTGACCATGCAAGCTTTCGCTTCGGAAATGTCCCTCTGCCTCACACTGATCGTACTGATGCAGCACTAGTAGAGAGGCTTGCACAAGATGCATTCCTCAATCCTCATTGATTTGTATGCTTATTACAATGTAGTTGGGGCTACACACAGCTCATAGATGAGAGACCTGAGATATATTGCAGTGTAGCAAAAATAATATCCACTGCACCATGATTTAGTGGCACTGGTCTGATATCGAATAGACTTGAACATAGACAATGACCATTCCATTACAAAGTGACAGCAGGGAGGCTATATCAAAGAGAATGGAATAACTATTTGCAAAGAAAGGCTATAATAGGATGCAGACAAGGACAGGCCAGTGAGATTAATGTAGCTGAAAAGCAAAAGTTCACACATTTTTAACTATTCTAACAGTCTCTTATGACTAGTTGAAAAGACTGAAAAGTTGAAAAGCCCCATTCAGCTGCCTGGCAGTAAAAGGTCTTGTTTTCCTTTTGTGGATTACTATAGCATTCTCTGCTGGGTTTTCAGAATTGCGAAGGGTTTTGTGCTTTTAGTCCAAACTCAACATTGACGCTTATCATGGCTCCAGACTTGACAAACATAGAGCTGAAAATAAAAAGCTCCATACAAAATATCAGGCATGTGCCTTTCTGTATAATACCATGAAGCTCCTTCCTTCTCAAACTTTTTCCTCCTCTGAAGAATGGTAAATCTGAGGTTGAATCACTATCAATTGTCTGTCTATTTCTCTCTAATGAGATAGCTACCTATAGTCTGAAGGACTATATACAAGAGCAAGGCATTGTCAGCTTATGTAGGCTAATTAGCTAAACAGTTCCCCTCTCCATGGCCTCAGGTGGATATTGGGGTTCTCCTGACAGAATGGAATACTGAATATGGAAGTCCTTCAGCATGCAAAGATCCCCATAAAATTTGTCCTCAAGTCAGTGGCAACTCTGGTTGGTGGGTGGGTCATCCACACTAAATGAAACAATGGCCACATTCCCAAAGAATTACTATGCCCAGCTTGCTCTTGAAATCAGACTAGCAACTCACCCACAGCTGCCACACAAGGCTGTCTGCAAATGAAACCTCAAATTGATCAGTTCTGGATTTGATGCATGTTAATTCCTTAATACTGACCACAGTGCTTGGAAGCAAGCTGTTCAGAATGCCGTGGAGAAAGTAGAGGCCAGAAGAAGAAAATTGATAGCAGAAAGAGAGCCCAATGCAAAGGAAAATAAAACGTCAGTGAACCTTCATCTGTACCAGCTGTGGAAGGTACTGTTAGACACAAATCAATCTCTTCAATAGCCTGCAGAACCTCTGGATTACTAGTTTGTGATGTAATCACCATGTCACTGCCTCACATTGATACTGTCACTAGAGATATTGTCAATGGTCAACCTTAGGAAGACAATCAATTCAGAACATATTAGATGTCTCTGCTGCTCCCATTAGGTAGCAGTGTAGTGAGTGAGTGCCTCCATAAATATCTACTGCTGTGATAACCAGCGCACCCAGTTTGTACACCAAAATCTCTGTGCACTCCCTCATAGAATTCTTCTCCATATCCATGTCTTTTCCATATCCTCCCTTTGCTGCTCTTCTGCTGCAACCTTATACTTTTAGAGGACCAATCGCTTCTTTCATCACTGAGCTCATTACTATCCACCTTGCCATGCACCATAATTATTTTTCCCATTAAATCAGTTCTGACCTCCTCTCCCAAACTGTCTGCTTCCTTTCACTCTTTTGTTCTATCCCTGCTGCTACTTTTTAACCAAGTTAAGACAGTTCCTCTCCAACGGCATCTAGTCCTGATGAAAGGATATTCATCTTGCATTTATTTGTCAGTGCATTGAGTACAGGGGTTGGGAGGTCATGTTGCAGCTGTACAGGACATTGGTTCGGCCACTTTTAGAATTCTGCATACAATTCTGGTCTCCCTCCTTTTGGAAGGTTGCTGTAAAACTTGAAAGGGTTCAGAAAAGATTTACAAAGATGATACCAGGGTTGGAAGATTTGAGCTCTAGGGAGAGGCTGAATAGGCTGGGGTTATTTTCCCTAGAATGTCAGAGGCTGAGAGGTGACCTTACAGAGGTTTATAAAATCATGAAAAGCATGGTTAGGGTAAATAGACAAGGTCTTTTCCCTGGGGTGGGCGATTCCAAAACCAGATGGCAAAGGATCAAGGTGAGAGGGGAAAAATATAAAAAGGATCTAAGGGGCAACTTTTTCACACAGTGGTGAGTGGATGGAATGAGCTGCTAGAGGAAATGGTGGAGGTTGGTACAATTACAACATTTAAAAGGCATCTGGATGGGTATATGAATAGGGAGGAGTAAGAGGGATATGGGCTAAATGCTGGCCAATGGGACTAGATTTATATAGGATATCTGGTCAGCGTGGAAAAGTTAGACCGCAGGATCTGCTTCCATGCTGCATATCTCTACGACTCGATTGAAAACATTTCTCTGTCCACAGATACTGAGTGCTTCCAACATTTGCAGGTAAATGCCTCTATGTGTTTTGGTCCTGTCAACACCTTGGCCATATCGCATTTGCTTGACCACCACTTGATCTAACATGAAGCTTAATTTTTTTGTTTATTTTCCACCTATCCAGTACCCACTGTAAAATGCTTCCAATTGGAGTTCTAACAAACAGAAAACTTTTCCTTATTCTTTTGTATCATGAATTTTCAGAACTTATCTGTAGATATTAGGTAGAACAATTCTCCATTGCTGCTTTGCACTTCAGTGTGTCCATGATTTTTAGTATATTAATTTAGAGAGAATTATATAGTACATTATTCTCAGTTATAAATGTCCTCCTCTCATAATCTGTTTCCTCTCTTTGATTAAAAATTTGCTCTTCAGAGCTGGGAGCAAAGACGCAAGTGACCTTAATACACTATGTTCAACTTTCAACAGGTAGGAGATAACTTACAACTTGTAGTGGGTTAGGCTCTCTGATTGATATGCAAACAAGCAAAACATGAACAGACAGTCCCTCATTGTACCCACTTTGTTTGGCTAATAGTGCCAGAAAGCAATAGAGTTAAGCGAATCATGGAGAAATGTGTACAAAATACTTACAAAGTACTTAATTTATATCACAATTTCTATTGAAGATAGAGCTGCTGTATTTTACAGAAGGCAGCTATTAGGATTAACTTGCAGTATTGATGGTTCATGTTGATTTAGGCTGGTGACATGACTTTTGTCAATTACCAGACAAGCTTAATCAAAAGGAGAAAGTGAGGTCTGCAGATGCTGGAGATCAGAGCTGGAAATGTGTTGCTGGGAAAGCGCAGCAGGTCAGGCAGCATCCAGGGAACAGGAGAATCGACGTTTCGGGCATAAGCCCTTCTTCAGGAATGGGGAAAGTTTGTCCAGCAGGCTAAGATAAAAGGTAGGGAGGAGGGACTTGGGGGAGGGGCGTCGGAAATGTGATAGGTGGAAAGAGGTCAAGGTGAGGGTGATAGGTCAGACTGGGGTGGGGGCGGAGAGGTCGGGAAGAAGATTGCAGGTTAGGAAGGCGGTGCTGAATTCGATGGATTTGACTGAGACAAATGACTCAGTTATTAAATGACTTTGAGCTGTTGGAAAACAGCAGTGACAATGGAGTGAATAACACCGCAGTCTCAAATCACGTTCTGTGGGCATCTGCTGTATTATTTAATGACACTGATCAAAGGCAGGGATTTGCAGAATTGTCATGGGTTTTTATCTTTCAAAGTCAAACTTTCCAACGCCGCGGAAGACCTAAACATGGAGGAAATTGTCCTTTATCTCAGTGGTAGCACACTTTCCCTGAGACAGCGGTTAAGAGTTCAAGACCCACTTTAGTACCTGAGCACCTCACACATGTTGACATTTCTCGCTGCACTGTCAGGAGATGTAGAGGAGGCAGGGGCCTTGTGGTATTATCGCTGCAGTGTTAACCCTGAGACCCTGGTAATGTTCTGGAAACCCAGGTTTGAATTCTGCTATGGCAGATGGTCAAATTTGTATTTAATTAAAAACAAAATCTAGGGTTAAGAGTCTAATGATGACCACGAAACTGTTGTTGATTTTCGGAGAAACTCATTTGGTTCTCCTTTAGACAATAGACAATAGGTGCAGGAGTAGGCTATTTTGCCCTTCGAGCCTGCACCGCCATTCAATATGATCGTGGCTGATCATCCTTAATCAGTATCCTGTTCCTGCCTTATCTCCATAACCCTTGATTCCACTATCCTTGAGAGCTCTATCCAACTCTTTCTTAAATGAATCCAGAGACTGGGCCTCCACTGCCCACTCGGGCAGAGCATTCCACACAGCCACCACTCTCTGAGTGAAGACGTTTCTCCTCATCTCTGACCTAAATGGTCTACCCC
>NC_057741.1:33352087-33397277 GCF_004010195.1 Chiloscyllium plagiosum | reverse complement strand
TGAAGACCACTCCCTCCGTGACTCCCTCATCAGATCCACACCCCCCACCAACCCAACCTCCACTCCCGGCACCTTCCCCTGCAACCGCAGGAGGTGCAAGACTTGCGCCCACACCTCCCCCCTCACCTCCCTCATGGTACAATAGCCTTTTGAAAAGTTTCTGTTATGTATAGAATAATCTAAAAGTTATCTCTTAAGATTCCAAAGGGATGACTTTCATTACAGTCAATTTTCTGGACCCTGGTTTACCATCCTGCCAGCGTCCAGGTCACAGCTTCGTATTCTATGAGATTATCGACAATTATATCAGCCAGCAACCCACTTGACCTCAAGTAGTAACACAGTTAAGAAAAATTCACTGTCTGGGTTCTTTTCTTGCAATCTGGGTTATGCCTTTATTTTTAAGCTTCTGTTTCCATGACAGGGGCGGATTAATTGTTGAAAGTGGACTTGAAGATAATAACGCACCAATGACATTGGTTAAAAAGGCATTCCGCAGAGACCATTGCCTCCACGATTTCCTCGTTAGGTCCATGCCCCCCCACCAACCCACCCTCCACTCCCAGCACTTCCCCTTGCCACCGCACATCTCCTCCCTCACCTCTGTCTAAGGCCACAAAGGATCCTTCCACATCCAGCAGAGATTACATCTCATCTACAGTGTCCATTGCTCTCAATGTGGTCTCCTCTACACTGGGGAGACAGAATGCCAACTTGTGGAATGTTTCAGAGAACATCTCTGGGACACATGCACCAAACAACCCTATCACCCTGTGGCTGATTACTTCAACTTAGGGTGGCACAGTGGCTCAGTGGTTAGCACTGCTGCCTCACAGCACCAGGGACCTGGGTTCAATTCCCGCCTCGGGCGACTGTATGTGTGGTGTTTGTACATTCTCCCTATGTCTGCATGGGTTTCCTCCCACAATCCAAAGACTTGAATTTGCCATGCTAAATTGCCCTTAGTGTTAGGTGCATTAGTCATGGGTAAATATAGGGTAGCGGAATGGGTCTGGGTGGGTTATTCTTCAGAGGGTCGATGTGGACTTGTTGGGCCAAAGGGCCTGTTTCCACACTGTAGGGAGTCTAAAATCTAAATCTAATGAACTCCTGATGAAAGGCTTATGCCCAAAACGGCGATTCTCCTGATCCTCAGATGTTGCCTTACCTGCTGTGCCTTTCCAGCACCACACTTTTCAACTCCTATTCCAATTGACCTAGAAAAACAGTGTTATCCAAAGATAGCCGAATCCCAGTTTGGAGGCAGGTTAGTTTTTAATGAGAAAGTCATGCAGTGAAACCTTCAGGAAATACATCCAACCAAGATTGGCAACCCAACTGTTCAGAAGTTATTAACCCCATCAATTACTATTTTTGCCCAAATATTTCGTATCTGTATCCAGTCACCTTCATCTTATTGTTTTCCCAGCCAATTTAATGCAGGAAGTTCTTTCAAGAGGCTTGCCTGTCCACCCTTCCCAGTTCTGATACAGGATCAACTTTTCAACTTGCTCCTTTCCTCACATTCTGATCAAACTGCTGAGTAGACAATACTTATTCGAAATTATTCGGTTCAGACATGTTATGATACCCCTTTCTGGCTGGTGGGACTTGTACATGGACATTTTGGCCCAGTGGTAAGGATGTAATAAATGCACTGCATGAGTCCTTTAAAATTATTTTTAATTAACCTGTGATACATTGCCAAGAAAAAAGGATCTTGAATCTGGACCACATGGCCCAGAGCTGAGGAGAATGTGAATATTTTCAAATCAATCTGTTCAGATGTGACACACTTCTGCAGCAGCGGGGACTTGATCCTGGCCCTCCTGGCTCAGAGGTAGAAGCACTACCACTGAAGACAGGAGCCATCCTGAGGAGAACGTATGCTATTCTGCTATTACCATCCAATTTGCTTTATTTATGAAGAAGAATTTGAACACCTAACCCTTATGTGGATTCTTAGCAAATCATTATGAAGTGGTGTTCAGGACTGAAACAGTCTTTGTCTAATTCAACTTCAGAGATTAACTTTTCCATCCCAGAATGCTGATGTGTCAATGAACCTTGGGAAAGCCTTTCTCACACATTTGGTCAGGCACAACTAAGGCTTTATTTAAAAAAAAAACGTGGTAAGAATTCTGTAAGTTACAGTCCGTAGTGAAAACTATTTCTTGTGTTTGGCACTAGGTTATAAACATTTTCCAGAAGAACACCTTCAAATGTTTGCCCAAAATGAAAAATGTGTTGCTGGAAAAGCGCAGCAGGTCAGGCAGCATCCAAGGAGCAGGAGAATCGTAGTTTCGGTTATAAGCCCTTCTTCACACAGTAATATTCACTTCAACCATTCTCTACTTAAGAGAGTAGTTAAAATTAGTAGTTTAGTTGCATTTAATGAGTAGCTAGGTAAACTACTGAGTGAGAAGGGAATAGAAAATTATGCTGACAGAGTCATAGAGATATACAGCATGGAAGCAGACCCTTCAGTCCAACTCGCCCATGCCAACCAGACCTCCTTAATAAATGTAGTCCCATTTGCCAGCACTTGGCCCATATTCCCCTGAGCCCTTCCTATTCAGAAACCCATCCAAACACCTTTTAAATGTTGTAATCGTACCAGCCTCCACCACTTCCTCTTCTTCAGGACACTCTCCTGCCTGTCTACTTTGGATTCCAGCATCTGCAGTTCTTTTGTTTCCACCAGCTCCTCTGGCAACTCATTCGATATACGCACCACATTCTGTGTGCAAATGTTGCCCCTTAGGTCTCCTTTATATCTTCCCCCTCTCACCTTAAACCTATGCCGTCTTGTTTTGGACTCCCCCACCTGGGGAAAAGACCTTGTCTATTTATTCTTTCCATGCCTCTCATGATTTTGTAAACCTCTAGAAGGTCACCCTCCAGCCTCCGATGCTCCAGGAAAAATGGCCTCCACCTATTCAGCCTCTTCCTATCACTCAAATTCTCCAATCCTGGCAACATCTTTGTAAATCTTTATTGAACCTTTTCAAGTTTCACAACATCCTTTCTACAGCAGAGAGACCAAAACTGCACACAATACTTTAAAAGTGGCCTAACCAATGCTCTATACAGCTGCAATATGACCTCCCAACTCCGATACTCAATGCACTGACAAATAAAGGCAAGCATACCTAACACCTTCTTTACTGTCCTATCTACCTGTGACTCCACTTTCAAGGATGAAGGAAGATTCGAAGAGACTCAAGTGAAGCATTATTACCAGTGTGGCATGTTGAGTGGAATGGCTTGGTTCTGTGCTCTATGTTCTATGCAATATTTATGAGGAAATTTTCAAGAACAAATTGAGATCTTTGGGGATGGGGAATTCTTATCAGATATCATATTTCCAAAGACACAGAAAGTGTATTTTATATTACCCATTTCCAAGTAGGTTCCAAAGAGTGGGAGAGAAGACAAGTAAATTGTATTAAAAACTGTTGATAGTACAAAGATAAGTGGACTCCTCCTTCCAATTATCTAATTAATCTCTGGTGCTATGTGATGAACAAAGACAGGACTAATGTAATAATCCAATCACAAAACATTAGAATCATATAATATTAAGCCCACCACTTCCAATAATCAAAGTTTTTGGTGCGTTTTCTAATAATATTACCTGAGATACTCTTAACACATTAAGGATTCATCTGCAACAATGCCCATTAACTACTTGTGATTGGAACACAACTGATAATATGGAAATCTGACGTACATTAATAACTATATGCATGTTTTGATTTGATTAGCAAAAACTGTATTGGACATCACATTGATTTGTCCATGAAACAATGTGCAGAAACTCATTTAAATTTTGTGTTTATTGGAGATTGCATCACCCCTGTTATGTTTCAGTATACAACTGCAATTCATACTTGGGTATCAAATCAGTTTGGAAAGTTATACAGCTTTCATTTTCCACTGCACTTCAAATGAATAATATCCCAGTGAAATCTAATTCACAGAAGAGAAAATGTAATTATTGGGAAAAAACATAGATTGAAGGAAGTTGATGAAAGGCAATGGAACATCTACTGTTTTTGCTTGTTCAGCAAAGTTTGAGCAAGGTGTAGAGCATCAATGCTGAACGACAGCAACCTGTGTCAGCATGACAAAATGCCATGTGATGCAAAATACAAATAAGGTACACAATAACACTTCCTCTCCGCCTGTCCCAATAACCATCCTTGTGCTTCCACAATTTAAATGCGATTGCATGGCTTCTTGGGATTGATTCAAATCTTGGTCCAATCCTTTGCTGAATTGGGGACACTTTTAGGATTGTTGCATCACAGCTGTTAGATACAGCACTAGGAGCTCAAAGGTATTTTCTGCAGCAAAATTGCAATTGTCAGTAAAATGATTTCTTTCTGCCAATTCTCTCTTCCCTACTCACCTAAAAGCATTGTTTAATTGCTGGGATATAGCTCCATTGAAAGAACAAAAGACCTGACGTTTAACTCATGGTGTTTATGACCTAAGGGTATCCCAAAGCATTTCACTTCACGAATGAAGTACTTCTTAAAATGTAATCATTGCTGTACTATCGGAAGTATGGTGGCCAAATGTGCATGGCAAAATCCCACAAACAGCAATGAGGTTAATAGTCCGATTATTATTTAGTCAACATTATTTGAAGGATAATTAAGGGCTGGAACCATGGGGGCTTGCTTTCATGGTGTTCCTCAAAGTTATTCCTTTTTTTTTATTTGGTAGTATAGAATCTTTATATTATTGTAAAGAGAGATATTCTATTGAAACTTTATGTCTTGCATGCATAAGGACAGATCACAAGAGTACCAAATCTCAAAGGGTGTAACACTTTATATAATCCATGAGAAAAGGGTTAGCAAGTTGTTTAGGTAATGCCGTGGAGAATGTATCACGCACCTGAAGACTGCATGATAAAAAGATTTAATAGGTTGATACTTCATGCACCAAAACCAAGATTCAATGTAAATCTAAATGGGATATTTTATATCCACATTAGATCAGAGGGGACCTTGGTTTAATGTCTTACCTGAAAGCTGTCACCACTCTTCAATGTAGTCCTTGACTGACAATGGAAGTGTCGGCCTTGGTTATGCACCCAATTAAAGGGTTACAAGTGGCAGTTGTCTGTTCAAGATTCTTTATGGCATGTGTTGAAAGGTTAGTCAACTATCTGAAGGATCATACCAGAGCTGCAAACCTTCTTCACCTGACAGCTACACAAGTGATTGCTAATATAGTTCACCAGGCAACTATCAGTAATAGAGCGCTAATATCCATCTGAACCATTGCCATGCTAGCTGAGAACCACAAACAAAAACCTGGGAACCTGCCAAATTCTGTGACTTAGCTATCAATGGGATGATGGAGCAAAGCCAAAGGAACAGCTGGATTCTCATCCACTGACAGCAAATGGAAGAAGAAATTACGCTTTTGTCCACTATACCAACCAACATACTCAAATTCATTCTATTCTGTGGCACAATATAAGGACAATACTCAAGACATTGCTTTTAGATCAGAATTAGCAATAATTACACACAAGACAAGTAACCAAGGTACTTTTCTTTGTTCATTGCCCAGGTGTTGATAAAGGACGAATATCACAAACAGAATGAAAAGGACTCTTGCATATTTATTTAACACGAGAGAGCAGATAATTACTTCAAATGTTGAGAGACACAACACTATTTCTAATTAGTTTTGTGATGTGACTTTTACTGAGCTTATGTAAGATCATAATTATAGCACAGCTGAGATCAGCTCAGATTCAAGCCCTTGTTTCTTCAAGTAATTTGGCTTTAACTAATTTAGAATGGTGCATTCACATCTACTTTTTGACAAACGGTTAAGATAGGGATTCAGATCATAGTAAATAATTCACTATTTACTTGATTTAATTGATTCTTAAATTATTATAAGCTACTAGGAGCATGTAGATTTTAGTAGATATGGTGGACAACTGGTTTAATTGTCTAGGGTCATGTCATTCTGGCCCTTTTGAAGCACTATTGAGTCCTGCTTTCCTCTGCCCAAACTGTTCACTATTCCAGGATCATCTCAAGAATGAAAGCCCACAACTTCTTCTCTGCACGATAAGTGATTTTCTTAAACCCTTCTCTTCTGCCTCCTCCATCCTCACTTCCGATCAAAGTAAGCAGCTTATTGGCTTCTTTGGCTGAGAACATCTAATCAGTTGCCTTTTCTGTTGCATTCCCTATTGCTAAACTGCCAACACAAGAGAGCAGTGAATGAAGTAGTCTTTCTGCCCACTATGTGCCTCTGCATTAGATGACCAAATATCATGGGGCACAGGGTTGAAGCCAGTTCCTTGAAATATCCTTTTGATCATCGATTAATAAATGAACTAATTAATAAGCCCTTAAAGGAGTACTGTAACTGAAATATGAATATCATCATGGGGAGTGATCATGCACTCCAGACCCTGTGGCACCCACTCATTATAGAAGGGCTGAAGCAAAATGCTGAACACAGCCTGCTTCTTCTCCAAGGACAACCAGGCACATACATAGCCAAGGGAAAGAGGAGACAGTCTGGTTGAATGGCCTGTGCACTGCATACTGTCTGGATGATCCTGTCAATGGCCACCTTGGCCTAGTGAGAGAGTCCTGCCACTCTCACCAATGGTTGGTCACTGATCAGGAGCATGGGGCTGAAGTGAGCCCTTTTTCACACAATTACATGCATTCTTTTGTAAAACAAAACAAGTTAATTCAAATAACAAGCCACAGTGCACTGTGGGAGCAATGCAATAAAATAAAAAAAACTTCAAAGGAAATCAGGTGCAGAGATGCAGGCAGTTAGGTCGAGTGACCCCATTCAGGAGTCTGATATTATGTGCACGCAAGATATTTAATCAATAAAAAATACAAAAAATGCTGGAGACACTCAGCAGGTCCAACAGCATCTATGAAGGGAGAAAGAATTAACATTTTGAATCTAGTATTATTTCTTCGGAACTGTCACATCAGACACAAAACATCAATTCCACAGATGTACTAGTCCAGCTGAGTTTCTCCAGCATTTTCTATGTTTCTTTCAGATTTTCCGCATCAAGTGTACTTTGCTTTTAATCAATCAATACCTTCCTCCTGTTTATTCTCAACTATAATAATGCAATTAATATAACAGTGACAGGGATGTTCATGGCTTCTGTTCTGAACCATTAGGGGAAGACAACATTTTGAATTTTAAAGGACAATTCAACATTTTTAAAAACCTACTCAAGCATCTATTGAATGGGTACTGCTTTAAAATTTTGCTTTCCCTTTCTTCACATTAATTGTTTGAAATGTGGAGAACTTCCACATTAATGTTTAATATCAATAGCTTGTTTGAAATATAGCTGATCTGTGAAACAACCAACCTCCTTAAAAATAAAGACTTGAATTTGGATAGCACTAATCACCACATATCTCGAAGCATTTTACAGCCATTTAGAATTGTGGATGCTGGGTATTTTAAACAAATATAAACAGAAATTGCTGGTGAACCCTAAAGGATCTGGCAGAATCTGAGAATAGAAAAGGTTAACATTTCAAAGCCAGTTTGGTTTCAGTTCTGAAGAAGGGTCTCTAGATTTGAAGCATTAACTCTGCTCATCCTTCACAGACGCTGCCAGGACCTACTGAACTTCTTCAGCAATTTCTACTTTTGTTTGTTTCAAACCTTCAACCAATTTGTGCACAGCAAATTTCTACAGACACCAATGCAATAATGCCTAGATAATCTGTTTCTGTTCTGATATTGATTGAGGGATAAATATTTTGCAGGACATGAGAGAGAACTTGCTTTTCTGCCAGATCGCTTCATGTGATTTGTTATGTTCAGCTAAATGAGCCTCAGTTTAAGCTTTCATTCTAAAGACAGCACCTCCCTCCCTCAATACATCAAGTTAACCCTTGATTTTTGTGCTCAGATCCTGGACTGAAGCTTTCACCAGGGACCTCATGCCACAGGTACAAATGATGACAGATACTGTAAACAATATACATGTCTCTGTATGCTATTATTCATTCCTGAAGAAGGGCCTGTGCCCGAAACGTCGAATCTCCTGTTCCCTGGATGCTGCCTGACCTGCTGTGCTGTTCCAGCAATAAAGTTTCAACATTATTCAGCTTCCCAATTGAAACTTCAGTTACAGTCTGAAATCTTTCCGTCCTGGTGTAAAGAAAACTGTCCTTTCTCCCAAAAATACATCACTTGTCTACAGTACCCTGGACAATACCCTGTGCCAATACAGTACCCTGTGCCACCGTGCCACTGTGGGCGACACGGTGGCACAGTGGTTAGCACTGCTGCCTCACAGCGCCAGAGACCCGGGTTCAGTTCCCGATTCAGACGACTGTGTGGAGTTTGCACGTTCTCCCCATGTCTGCGTGGGTTTCCTCTGGGTGCTCCGGTTTCCTCCAACAGTCCAAAGATGTGCAGGTCAGGTGAATTGGCCATGCTAAATTGCCCGTAGTGTTAGGTAAGGGGTAAATGTAGGGGTATGGGTGGGTTGCGCTTTGCAGGTTGGTGTGGACTTGTTGGGCCGAAGGGCCTGTTTCCACACTGTAATGTAATCTAATCTTATTTAACAATCACCCTCAGGGGAATGAATTGAGGGACACCCTGATATCTGAGTGGGTAGGTTGTTCAGCAAACCTGTGGGAGGAGGTAGCCAGGTGCAGAACACATTTGCTGCAATGTGTGAAAATCACAGAACAAAAAATTTGGGCAAACAGTCTCACAAGGACAAATGTCAACCACTTCAAATGTGAGACGGTCTTGTAAACCTCCAAGATGGTTGGTCACCCTTTGCACAGCATTTAACACCTGGTCCTGGCCAGTATTCGTGAAGTAAACTGCAGTATATCTGTCTCAGGTTGAGCATTCCCTTGGGTGCAAATTGAATACTCCATAAGCTCCTCATACACTTTGGCATCAAAGAAAGATGCAAGTGGCTCAGTCTCTATCTCTTCACTTGCATCAATTTCTCAGCCTTGCTTGACTATTCCCTGAAGGGGGAATTGCAAAAGCTCTTTTCTTTCACAAATCAGGCTAACTGAACCAAGAGTGGTGATTAATGCACTACAGGATTTAACAATCAAAGACTGTTTGAAAGCACAATTGTAGAACTAATCTTTGAATAATGCAGAGCAGCCAAGAAAGCTTTATAATATTAATTCCATAAATATTCGGAGGCAAGCTTCCAACAGGCAGACAGATTTTTTTAAAATTACATTCTGTATGTAGTCTAACAGCAGTTCAAATTTTTGAGTCACTGCTAAAAGAAAACACATACAGCCAGGTTAATGACAATCAGAACCTATTTTTTGTCTTCACTGATAAGGACTATAACCAAGCACCATGTCTTAAGCAGCCCCAGTTGTTAATCACCATTGTCTAGCAATTTCAGTTTAATATTTATGATATAGTAATATGAAATTCCACTGCTCAATACTTCAGAGAAATGGTGTCAATTTGTAGCTCAGCTGTACCACATTTACAGCACAGAAACAGGTCGTTCAGCCAAACTGGGTCACACCAGTTATGATCCACAAGTACCTCCTCCTTTCCTTCTGTATCACAAGATTTGATAACCTGAGGGCAATGATTTAAGGTGATTGGAAAATGAAGCAACAGAGATGAACAAAAACACAGGGAGAGTCCAGGATGAGGAATGTAAAGCCAGGGTTTCTGGCAGAGACCTTCAAAAGGGAATTAGATTATTATTTGAAGAAAAAGGAATTACAGGACAACTGGGAACAGGCAGGGGTGCAGGAAAGGGCGAGCTTCTCCATCAGGGGTAGCACATACTTGATGGGCCAAATGACCTCCTTCTGTAACAAACATAGAAGGAATTGGAGAAATTCAGCAGCGTGTGTGGAGACAGGAACAGAGCTATTTTTCAAGTCCATTAAGACTCTTCTTCAGAACTGACCCCCTTCTGTGCTTTATTTGGAGATTTCACCATCAATATGTTTATGAGTGGGAACTTGCTTACGGTTTGGTGGGGAGAAGAAAGGCAAAATAAAATTGGTGAGATTCCTGGTGAATCACCTCTCAGAACATGCTCCACTGTGAGGAAATTTTACAAATGGCATGTAGGAGAGAGGACAAGCTTCCTACTATGAGGACGTGGGAGGCCAATCTGAATCTATACAGCCTGTGTTGAGGACCATCTTTCCAGATAGTTGATTAACTCTCATGGAAAGGTCATTAGCAGATTCTGCACAACCTCCCAGTGGCAGCCCAGTGAAGAAGTGGAGTAGAGGTTATGGTTTGTGGAGGTTTTCTTCAATACCCAGAAGGCCATGAGCAGGGAATGTAGCACCTCACCCCCTCACCACAGTCCCAAGACTTTCCCCACCCAAACAGTTGTAAGCTGCTTTGCTGGCAATGGCCATCATTCCTGATGGTGCCACTGAGATGTTGGTGCTCTGATCAGGTCAGCAGCTCAGGTGGTGGGTCCTCTTCATCAGGGCAGCAAGCTCTGCAGTGATATAATCATAATCTGTAAAATCAAGGGGGTTGCCCCACTGGTTGCCCATGCTTGGTGCTGACACACATTTCCAGCCCTATGATCAGCCCAATACTTCTATATCCCTGTCGTCATGTTTCTGTATTTTGTTTTCCTTCTTGAGCTTTTATGCAGTTGCTTTTGGCGGCAAACACTTCTTAATAGAGCCAAGTCCATGTTCTGAATGCACAGTTCCAAGTTAAATTCTCGTATCAGTCAAGGCAGCTAGAAAGTTGAAATTAACCATGGATCCCCAAGCCTCTGTGGGCCATGTTCCCAGCAGTTTCACCAGGAGTTGAATTCACTGGGGGCCTCTGGAAACTCTAAAGCATGTGGAAGAGGATCTGATTGAAAGGGTAGCTCAAACAGCCAGCCATTACAGGAGCCTCATCAACAAGAAAATCCAACATGTGATTACCATTGGAAAAAGATCATTACCAAAGCTTCCCCTAGCTCTAAGACCATAATTATGTTCTCTCTGCAAGCTACTCTATCCAGTGTGTTTCTTGTTGGAGCATTTTTCGTGGTACTACCTTCTTGAAACAATTGATAAGATTAACTTCAAAAAGGAGAAGAATACACCCCCATCTACATTAACGGAACGGAGTTTGGGAGGGTGGAGAGCGTCAAGTTCCTCGGAGTAACAATAACTGACAACTTGTCCTGGATGTCTCACATAGATGCAATGGTCAAGAAGGCATAACAATGCCCTTCTTCCATAGGCAGCTCAGGAAATTTGGCATGTCGCAAACTGCCTGGGTGCATAACAGCCTGGTATAGTAACTATTCTGCCCAGAACCGTAAGAAACTACAGAAGGTGGTGTGTACAGCCCAGTCCATCATGGAAGCCAACCTTCCATCCAAGGACTCCACTTACATGGCTCGCTTCTGCAGAAAGGCTGTCAGCATCATCAAAGACCCCATCGCACCCTGGCAATGATCTCCTACAACCTCTTCCTTCAGGCAGAAAATACAGAAGCTTGAATACATGCACCAGTGGATTGAAGAACAGCTTCTTCCCAGCCGTGTTTAGACTGATGAATAATGGCCTCTCTATCCTCAAATAATGCTGATCGTCCTAATGTTGATCTCATCTAGCATGTACAATGAAACCTGCATGCCTCTGTATTAGTCTTTTCACAACTTCTGATTTGTACATCCTTGCTGACTATGATTTGCCCACATTACTCATAAACAAAGCTTTTCACTGTAATTCAGTCCATGAGACAATAAATAAATCAATTAAAGCAACAACAATGTTAAGCGCTCAGTGCATTCATATTTAAAAGTTACAGTTTCTGCCAGGCTTGGCTTGCAATCTTTGTCAAAACTAATGTCATGTCCAGAAGTTCAAGAAGTCATGAAGGGTTCTGACCTTCATCACCACAGTATTATGCCTTTACCCCCTTAATATGCCGCTAAGTGATTTTCAAAGAAAGAGAAAACTCATGTAATCTAGTCACTGTTATAATGCAAAATAATAAGGCAATCAATTTGTGAATTGCAAGCTCCCACAGACAGTAATGTGATAATAACCAGGTCACCTATTTGAGTGATGATAGCTCAGTAATAAATTTTAACCAGGATACCTTCCCTTTCCAGATTCCCAGCCCTCAGAAAGACCTTTGATCAAGGGGTGCACCCCACAAGAGATAATAAGATGGCCACATATTTTTTAGTTCCCATATGTGCCACACAGTGCTAGGCAAGATATTAAGGGTTGCAAAACCAGGGTGAGTAGATAGCACCAAGTTACTGATCAGACATGGTCTAACTGATTGGTAATAGAGAAGCAGTGGCCACTGCCAGCAATACTAGACACCCAGGATCATCAAGAAATCCTATACACCCAAGAGGAGTGAGATGAGATGGAGATGGGTATCACATGTTAGGAAGAGGTGCTGAGATCATTGGGATGGCAACAAGGGCAAGGTGCTGGCTTCCAGCAACCTTCTCCCTTCCTGCTGCCAGGCCTCTGGATTGGGGACAGTGTGCTTGATATTAAGGGAAGCCCCAGGAAGCTGCTGACAAAGCTGACAGTTTACATTATGCAGCATTAGTTAGGCTGGGGGCAGTCTTACAGCCTCCTATTTAATCCTTGAATCACCACTTATTGGCTCTGAGCTGGAAAATGGGAATAAAATAGGTGGTTGATTTTGACCAGCACAGACTAAATGGACAGAAGAGCTTATATTTGTTGTATAGACTCTATGGTCCAGGGATGATAGGTGTCAACTGGTTCATTAATGAGTCTAATTGACTGTTTGCCACCAGCGTCCAAGAATCCCATGTCAGTCCTTTCCATCTCAACTCAGCTGGTGGGGTGGTTGTTGCTGGACTATATTTTCCCCAGGTGCGATACTGACAGGGGATCTCTCCTTTCTTTGATAAGCTGGATCCGATGGCACCACGTTCCCAAAGATGGGCTACACTGAAACCCTATCCAGAAACTCTCTTTCTCTGCAATGACATTGTCTTGACCTGTTGAGTACTTCCTGTATGTCTGGATCTTTTTTGGAAAATCAAGAAGTCAAACAACTGTATCCTGATAGTCACTTCCATATTAGAATCTTACAGTCACTGAGTACAACAGCTAATTTAGTCCTGAGTTTCACTGCTATTGTTCCAACATTCAGCACATTGTTCCATGCCCAAGGCTGATTTCTACAAATTGACCATGGTCAGTATTATCTCAAGGATAAAGGCCACAGTAGAATAAGACATGGTCGATTAAAATGCTAATTCTGAGTATTCATGCAAAGGGTAGGGAAATCTGGAACTCACTCTCCTACAACACAAATGAACGGGAGGATTTTTGCCATTGGAATGAATACCCTTTCTAATTTAAAATTACTCTGCTTCACACTCCCACTCTTTGACACTCTTTAAAACCTACTTCCATAACCAAGTCTTTGAGGTTCTCATTCCCTGGCTTCTTTTTCTCTCTGATTACATTGCTATGAAATACTTTGGAAACATTTTATCATGACAAAAGCACTATATAAACGCAAATTGCTTTTGTTTTCTTCCAATCCTTCAAGAAAGGCCTCTATGCAGCATGAGAGCAATTTAACCAAATGTTTGGATTTATTGTTCGAGGAATAAACCTGGATGTCAAAAAAGTTAAATGTTGTGTTTGCAACCTGTAATATAAGATTGGAAAACCCACCAGACTTTGAATCCATTCAACCTTTATTCCAAAGTCATGGTAATCTGGTGGACCCCATGAGGTGTCACAGTTTACTGCTCAGCCCTTGAAGGAAATAATTTACCTCCAACACGTTCACAAGCTGCTTAACAATTTGTTGCATAGACGATGCACATCAATCCTTGTTTTCTTTAATGAACACACAATATGGAAGGGTCTAATGATAAACTGGAGCTGACACAATAGAAACAGAATCCATACAACACAGGAGGAATCCAACCATCCCATCATGCCTGGTTTGGCTCCTTGCAAGAGCTTTCTAATTTGCCCTCTTTTGCTCAACATAAAATCAGAAATTGCTGAAGAAACTCAGCAGCTCTGGCAGCATCAATGGAGAGAAAGCAGAATTAATATTTAAATCCAGTGAAGGGTCACTGGACACGAAACGTTAACTTTGTTTTTATTCTCCATAGATACTTCCAGACCTGCTGAGTTTCTTCAGCAACTTCTGATTTTGTTTCAGATTTTAAAGCATCCACAGTCCTTTGTTTTTCAGTTAGTGAATCCTCCTTTGCTACTTGTTTCGCCCCACTCTGCAAATGTTGCTTCTGTTGGTAAGCATTTAACTTCCTTTTGAAAATTAACATCAAGTTTCCTTTCAGCACTCTTGCAGAGGGCTGCATTACACGTTAGAACAATTGGCTACTTCATAAAGAAATTCTCCCCATCTCCCGTCTGATTCCTCTGCTAATTAACTTAGTGTTTACAGCTTCTGATTTACATACATTTATGCTTTTGGAAACTATTCCACGTATACTCTATGAAGATCCTTTACCATTTCTCATTCATGTTCTCTGTTCTCAGGAAAGAAATTCCAACATCAGTAATCTCTCCACAGAACAAAAAGACCCAATAAACCAAAACTGCATTTGAGAAATCCTACAGTTCAAAGAAAAATATTGATAGCGGGAAGAAAATAGAAACCGAGGAAGTTCAGATTGTTTTCTCAATGATCAAACTGTATTCCACAGCAGCTCAGGTGAAATAGCTGTATAAAACTTTTGTTAAGTCACATTTGGAGGATCGGATGCAGTTCTGGACATCACACTATCGGAAGATTGTGCAGACTTTGGAGAGGGTGCAAAATAGGTTTACCAGGATGTGGCTACAAGGAGAGGGTGGACAAACTTTCATTGTTTTCACTAGAGCATTGTTGGCAGAGGGATTACCTGATCGAAGTACATAAATTGATGACAGGCATGAACAGGGTGAGTAGCCAGAGTCTTTTGTTCCCATGTAATAATGTCAATTAGTAGGGGGCATAGATTTAAGGTGAGAGAGGCAGAGTTTAAGGAGATAGGCGACACAAGTTTTTTTTACACAGAAGGTGATTGATGCCTGGAACATGCTGCCATGGGAGATGGTTGAAGCAGATAGCTTAGCAACATTTAAGAGGAATTTAGACAGGCACATGAACAGGCAGGGAATAGAGGGATATAGACCATGTGCAGGTAGATGGGATTAGTTTAGAATAGTCTCATGGTCAGCACAGATACGGTGGTCAAAGGGCCTGTTCGTATCCTGTACTGATCCATGTCTTATCACTGCCGTATTATGTTGTATAATTACGACATCAGACTTATTATGGATCCAAGGGAAAATTTACTGAGGGAACCTGCTGGTCTAAGTCATGGTTTCCTTGTGAAGTAAGTTTATCATTATCAAGACTTGTGTAAAGATTTGTAGCTCGGGTGCCAGTTGTCGTGGTTGTGGGTATGTTTGCTGAGTTGACAAGTTGATTTGCAGACACTTCATCCCCTGTCTAGGTGACATCTTTAGTGCTTTGGAGCCACCTGTGAAGCATTGCTGTACTGTCTCTTCTGGAATTTATTTGGTTCAGTTTCTGCTTCCATTTCTGTTTCCGGTTGCAAGTTATTCGTTGCAGTGGCCGGTATGTTGGGTCCAGGTCAATGTGTTTGTTGAGAGAGTCCGTGGGTGAGTGCCATGCTTCTAGGAATTCTCTAGCTGTTCTGTGTTTAGCTTCTTATATGATTGTTGTATTGTCCCAGTAGAATTTGTGGTCCCTGTCATCAGTGTGTATGGCTGGTCATGGCATTTAGTGATTATTTGGTGCAGATCATTAGTTGTCTGCCTGTTTGTCCTAGATAAGGTTTTGTGTAGACTTTGCATGGAATCTTGTAAATTACATTAGTCTTGCACATGATAGGTATCGGGTCTTTTGTCCTGGTGAGCTGTTGTCTGAGCGTGACTGCCGGTTTATGGGCTGTCATGGATCCCAGTGGTCAGAGAAGTCTGGCTGTCAGTTCCAAAACGTTTTTTGATATAACATGGCTAGTGAGTTAGGTCATGGCATGTCCTTGTCACTTTGTTTGTCTGTTAGATATTTGTGGATGCAGTGGCGGGGATATCAGTTCTTGGCGAATGCTCTGTAGTGGTATCCTTCATAGGGTTGGGAGTGCTCAGTGTGTTGTAGCCCTTTTGAATAGTGTCCTAATGCAGCTTCTCTTTTGTGTGTTTGAGTGGTTGCTGTTGTACTTCAGGGCCTGGTCAGCTTGTGTGGCTTTCCTGTACACTTTTGTGGTGCATTCACTGTTATGCATATACACAGAAGACAGGGACCACAAATTCGACTGGAACAACATGACAATCATAGGACAAGCTAAACAGAAGACAGCCAGAGAATTTCTAGAAGCATGGCACTCATCCATAGACTCCATCAACAAGCGCATTGACTTGGACCCAATATACTGGCCACTACAATGAACAACCAGAACCAGCAACTGGAAATGGTACAGCACAGCAAAGTACAGCAACGTTTCACACGAGGCTCCAAAGCACTGAAGATGTCACCTAGACAGGGGACGAAACATCTGCAAGTCAATTTTCCAGCTCAATGAACATACTCACAACCACCACAGTTTATTATTTTGTCCAATGAGAAAAATGTCTGATAATCAATCTGCTGACTGTAAATACCAAAAGCTATCACATGGTGCCGAGTAAACCATGTAATACTTTGAAATGGAGAATGAACTCCATGGGAGGAAAATAAGATGTAATAAGACCATTTAGCCCAATAGGTTAGATATAACATTCAATGATTTCACAGCTGATCTGATAATCCTCAAATCCACTTTCCTGTCTTTATCTCATAACCATGGATCATTTCCTGTTTAAAAATGTCTGATTCAATATTTAGCTTCAACTGCCCTCTGGAGAAAATACTTTCACAATAGTCTGAGAGAAGAAATTCTTCATAATCTCTGTCTTAAATGGGTGGTGCCTTATTTGGATGTGATGGCCACTGGCCCAAACTTAAGGAGAAAAAATTCTCTGCATCTACCCTGTAAAGTCTCCTAAAACTCTTCAATACGATGGCCCAGATTCTTAAAAATTCCAATGAGTCCAACTGACTCAAACTCTCCTCATAAGACAGTCCCTTAACTCTGTCTTAAATGTCCAACCCATTTATTTTTAGATTATGCCCTCTGGTCCCAAGCTCTCCTACAAGAGGGAAACAACCTCTCCACATAAAGTCCTAAGAATTTTGTTTGATTCAACAAGGTCACCTCTCATTCTTCTAAATTCCAATGAATACAAGCCCAATCTACTTAACCTCTCCTCATAGGATAATCCCTCTATATCCAGTATAAACCCAAAGAACTGTAGATGCTGTAAATCAGAAACAAAAATAGCAAATGTTGGAGAAGTGCAACAGGTCTGGCAGCATCTATGGAAAGAAATCAGTTTTAATGTTTCAGGTCCAGTGACCCGAAACATTAAATAAGATTTCTCTCCAGACTGCTGCCAGAACTGCTGAGCTTTTACAGGATTTTCAGCTTTCATCCATTTAAATCCAGTACCAGTTTAGTGAACCTCCTCTGGACTGCCTGCAATGTCAGTTTATGTTTCTTTAGATAAAGGACTCAAAACTATTCGCAGTATTCCAGCTGTGGTCTGAGTAGTGCATTGTACAGTTTTAGCAAGACATTCCTATTTTTATTCTTCATTCCCTTTGAAATTAAGGTACTATTGCCTTTCATAATTCCATTGTGCAGTTTGCATTCAATTTCATTGCCATTTGCAAAGCTCATATCTGGAATATGTATGAGATTAAACAGCACTCAGGCACTGGCTGCAATGGATATCCCTTTGGTTAGCAACTGAGAGTAATTTGTCAGTGCAAATTGCGTCTCCTCATGGGAATATCACAGGTAATGCCTGTGACCCAAGGACAATGATAGCTATACAATTAGTTCAAGCCTTTCATTTAGCAGAATATCCTGGTTTGTTATGCTAAGCCAGAACAAATAGTTCTCAGAAGCAAAGCACAATTATGAGAGACGGGAGAGAAATAATTGAGGACAGGATCGAACAGATATATTTTAAGGAAAATGATGATTAACTAAGTAGCATATTATATGATACAAGAAGCAAGTTGAGGGTGGGTGAATTAGACTTTAGCTTCCAAGGTTACCAAGAAGTGATTCACGGATATTGAGCCTGGAATTGACAAAAACAATCATGGAAGTTTCAATGATGATGGGAATGAGGTTAAAAATCACACAACACCAGGTTATAATCCAACAGGTTTAATTGGAAGTACACTAGCTTTCGGAGCGATGCTCCTGTTGGACTATAACCTGGTGTTGTATGATTTTTAACTTTGTACACCCCAGTCCAACACTGGCATCTCCAAATCATGACTAGGAATGAGGTTGAGAGCAAAGTGAGCATTATGGTAGACGTGAGGTGAGGTAATGCTGAAAATGGATTGGATTTGGATATCCAGAATCAAATAGGACACAAAGACATTGTTGAATCTAGGTTGAGTGAATAATTGACACAGTTTCTCTATCTGATGTGAACCACAGCTTTCTTAGAAGGTCTGATGCTTCTGCAAACCAATATCTCACAGATCCAGCAGTTGCAAAGCACAAAATAATCACGGAATTAAGGGCAGTATCCGAAAGGCAAGTGAATGTAGTCCAAAAAGAATTTCTTCTTCATTGGAAAACTACTAGATTGTGCAGGTTGTGCTGAAAAACATCCTTTGCTATTCTTCACCTTGGTTTTATTCTGTATCTTAGTTGAATGCTGACAAATTATTTCCTTACCATCTTTCCCCTCCAAGAATGCATTTTTCAGATTCTGTATCTATTCAGGAAAACCAAGGTCTAAATCAACTTAACAGGTAGTTACAAAAATGAACGTCTGGCAGGAAGGCTCCAATTTTGTCACTGCTTAATGTGCAATGTTAATAATTAAAGCTTACTCGAAATGATAATTATAAAACTATTTTTAAATGAACTACTCCTGCTCAGCTATAATCATTGTATTGGCAATGTAGTCAACCATGATCGTACTGAATGATGGAGTAGGCTCAAATGGGCCGTCTGGCCTACTTCTGTTCTTATTTTCTATGCTTCAATTTCAAAACAGCAACTAAATTAAAAGAAATTGGAGAAAAACATAATTGGAGAAATTATCTCTGTCAAACACTCGATAAATTTTAGACATGAATTTCATGCCAACAACTTTTCCCCATTTTGTAGTATATTGTTCCTTCAAACTTACAGAATTGGTTAAATTTCTATCTCCAATTGTAATTAACTGTATGGCAATCTCAGATTGCAATCCCTACATTGCCAGCATGGCAATCATTTTTGGGTTGCTGTGACTTATTAGGGCCTTCCACATAATGATTTGGGAAGATGAGTTGTTTCTGTTGTAGCTGCAGTTCCAAAACAGAATCCAAAACAGAGTGCAGCTGGTGAGGTTTACAACAATATCTTTTTTGGCAAAGTAATGATAGCTATTTCTGCCACATCAATATCACTTCCCATGGAGTCCATCAGCACAAGTTGCCAATGTTTCAGATACTATTCTAAGCAGCTGTGAGTTGAAGGCACTTCTTTTTGCGTCTGAGCTACTATATTAGTATTTCCAAAATAGAAAGTTAGAGACTTGCCATTGTCTGGCACACAGTGGGGTGAGGAGGGTGTTCTTGGAAGGTTCTCCCACTTCCTCAGGTGGTGATCTCCTATGGAGATCTTGTAGGAAAAGCTTCATTTTGTTCTTTCTCTCTATTTCTATAGGAATTTCAGAAATGAGACCATTCTCCTCTTTCACATCCTCTGCATCTCTCTCTACCATTCTAGCACTTACCCTGGGTTTTCAAACCCCTTACCCAATATCATGACTAAGACTTAATTTGAGTGAGAAATCACTTCTCCCACAATCAACATGTGAACATATAAATAAAGAACAACAGAAGGCGCCTGGTTCCTTCAAGTCTGTCTACCATTCAATAAGATCATGGCTGATCTGATCTGGACCTCAACTCTACATTCTTGCATATTTGCAATAATCTTTCATCCACATAGTAACCAAGAATTTATCGAGTATGGCCTTAAAAATGTTTAAAGATTCTGCATTCCCTGTGTTTTGAGGAAGGGAATTCCAAACACTCTCAACCCTCTGGGAGAAAATAAATTGCTTCCTTAACTCAGTTTTAAAATATGGGAATGCCCATTTTAAACAATGGCTCTAGATCATGATTCGTCCACAAGAGGAAACATCCTTTCCACATCCACCCAGTCAAAGCCCCTCAGGATCTTATGTTTCAATTAAGCTGACTCGTCAAAACACGAGAGGATACAGACTTAGCCTGTCTAGCCCTTCCTCATAAGGCAATCTGCTTATTCCAGGTATGTCTCCTAAACCCAATCTGAACTGCTTCCAATGCAGCAAAGGTTGGCATATGAGAAGGGTCAAAGAGAAGCACTTCTTTCAAAGCTCCCATTCTCAATTCCCATTTGCACAGCTGTGGAATGAACTTCTAAACAGGTAATTAGCCATAATCCTTGAGAGACCATCGTTTCACCTTCTTTTAGAGAAAGAGAAAAATCTTGAGAGGCACTCTCCATCAATCATGGGTATTATGTGAGATCAAAAGCCTCCAGAAACATCCACAGTCAGTGTACCGATTGAACCCATACTATTATCATAATTGTACACCACACTCTACTCAACTAGGCTAAACAATCCAAGGCTACCTTTTATAGTTTTGTGATGATACTTAGAACATCTTCATTTCATTCTTCTCTTCCACGTTTTGACATTTGATACTTTGTAGCTTTCATGTGTCAATTTGTTAAATTTCAATTCCCTTTAACTCACTGCTGAGAATTTATGAGGGCTGCTGTTCAGAACAAGAAACGATCTGTAATTATCTAGTTCTGTAACAAGAGACTGGAACCACAGAAGAACAAAGAGAGACTAATGTTATTGCTGAACACCCCATTAAACAAAAGCATGGAAGCAACAAGCAGCACATGTAGCAAGGGCAGGCATGAAGTAAGCAACAATGAATGGAAAAAAAACTAGAGCAAAAACAAACAAACAATTACTCACATCATGACTGAGAACCTCTGTCTGTGTGGACTTGTCCGCTCGTGAGGAATGTGCCCTTCGATTGCGATCCTGTGACAGAAATTGGACATTGTTTGTGACTGGCAACCATAAGACATTGCCATGCATTGAAATAACACCATTAATACCTCAAACCCTTCACAGCCTGCAATATCCAACAAAAGTTGGACATGGAGCCATGAAAGGAGCTGAATAAAGGATCAAAGAGATCATTTTGAAGGAGCACCTGAAAGGTGGAACGGTTTAAGAAGGCAATTCCAGGATTTAGAATCTCAACAACCAGACCTCAATGATAGAGAAATGAATATTCAGTAAAACACAAACAAATCTTACAGACATTTTAATTTCAAAGTCTCAAAAGTACATTGAATGAACAAGTAAGTGTGCCATTTTTTGTGATGATGTTCATTTTGCTACTTGTCCACCAACAGCATGGGAGAGAAATTTATAGTTTAAATTGTGTAAAGAAAGGAAAACAAATTGCAGTAAAATGGCTCCTGTCATGATCTCATGATGCTTTCCGCATCTAATGAAATAGTCTGATATTTAATGGGTGTGACTGAGGGCCCATTCAATAGGTGGAGGTGGAAACCCCTCAGCAACCAGGATAAGTTTTGCAATTAAATCCCCATCAGGCAATCAGCTAGCTGTCATCAGGGTTCTGGGGCCCTGTAGAGTGAATTCCCTCCTCCAACCAGAAGCCAGCAGCGCCACTAAGAAAGTTGGTCACTGCTGGTACTGAAGGAGAAGGATTATGTGCAGAGCCTTGGAATGCAGGGGTGAGCTTACCTAGGCCCATCAGGCAGTCTCAGCCCGGATCGGACTGGAAAAGGGCAGCTGGTTAAAGGAGATGACTTTGCTCTTTCCTGAACTGTGCCTTTGGATCTATTACTCCACTTGAGGGTGCAAACGGTGAAAATTCAGTTTAATTTAGCAAGTCCAACACAGCAGCACTGGAGCATCACCTGAGATTGCATTCTGAAGGATCTGAAGTAGGGTCGGAACTCACAACCTTCTGATTCCTGAAAATGCTGCCACTGTGCCAAGACTGACACTAAGTTCCCTGCAACAGTTAGTTTCTATTTGGTTTCGTGAAGGCCTGGTCAACTTCAATACAGCACCAAATTAGTGTCAAAACATTTAAAACATGCTACAGACTCCAGAAACCCTATCAGCAGAACAAGGACTTATCTGCTGATAGATGTAGCAATTGCTACGAACTATAAAAAGGTCATTAAATTGAATCAACACACCCGCGATGTTTTAATTGTCTCAACTCCACCTCGCTGACTTCCCATCAGATCCCTCAGTCATTTTGTTATGTACCCTTTACCAAGATATATTCTACATACATTGTGATTTCAACTGTTCCTTACATGACCAGGTGTCAGCCTTTTGCACAATCTAATGCCAGAAGGGGATTGTATGTTTGAAAAAGAAAGACATTCATGAATATTACAATAGTCTTTATTTTAAAACAAAAATATAGCCACAGTGAATGAGCACAGATCTGTTTCATTTCCAGTTCAGAATTACTGGCAGTTATCAAAAGACTCAAGTTGCTTGACTTGAAGGTGGATGTGTTGCAACATTACCTGCAAAATAAAAGGTAAAGTCACCATAGTTCTACTCTTCAATTCAAGAGAGAGTGATGACTGGTGATGAATTTAACCTAATGGTCACTATGCCTCAGGTGAGGAGCAAGGTTGAAGGCAAATAATTCATGGCGGCCTTAGTCAGTGCACGAATTGAACACACCCAGTTACCATTATCAGCCATCCATGCTTACCAAGCTAAACTGACCCCTACAAGATTTCAGTCAAAAGACAGACAGAGGTCATGCCTCTCCTTGGACAGTTTTATCCCAAGGTTCCTTGCAGGAGAATGAAAATGTTCACAACAAAATGGTGGACAATACATCCAATGGGCTCTGCCTGTGCTGTGCCTGAAAAAACCACACCTCCTGAAGCTACGATTCAAGATAAAGAAGTGGTTTGATGAGCTTGTGACAGTATCTAGAACTTTCCACACCATGAATTCAATTCAGCACAAGCTAGTGGATGGATGGTGGGGTGAGGTCCTCATTGGATATGGGCATCACTAGCCACGCCAGCATTTATTGCCTATCCCTAATTGTTAATAATTAACCATATAGGGCTTCACCTATCGCTCACTTCTTTAACCCTTCTTACCCTTTTTCTTCAGTATATATACCTTTTCCGAGCTACTATCAGTTCTGAAGAAGGGTCACTGGATCCAAAACATTAACTCTGCTTTCTCTCCACAGATGCTGCCAGACCTGCTGAGTTTCTTCATCATTTTCTATACATGTTTCAGATTTCCAACATTCACAGTTCTTTGTTTCATATTATTACACTGAGAAATAATTTGGCACAGGTTCGCAGGAAAACAATGGGAAGTCCTTCCAGGATGACTGCTAGATGTCATCCTAGCCCTTGATGAATTTGCAAGGAGTGGTCTGCCCTTAGGAATCAACAGCTGGTCCCATAGCAAAGAGCAAGCACTGAAGCCAGTCAGGCCCCAGTCAAAGGTACCTTTCCCCAGCACCGAGATTTTCTGCAATGTTGCAGAAGCAGGCTTCCATCAGGAGGTAGGAGAAAATTAGTAGCCAGCATTGGACGTGGGGCTTGGGGGTGCACAACTCACAATGGTAGATGAGCTGCCACAGATACTCTTCTGAGAAGGGTTAACAGTCTAGTCTGAGCTCCCATGAAACACCTGTTCATCAGTCTCGTGCCTGAAATAATGTTGAGTGAATACCCACCATTTTGAGAACCCTTCCCTTCTCCATAAGTACTCAGTTCTCCCAGAGAGACTAGCAAACAGGCACTACTACTGCCTTCCTGTTGGGTTTCCTGCTTCTTAGGTCAGCCCGCGATAAATGTGTAGGTGGTTGAGAATGAAATCATCTCATGTAGAGCTACTTCAATGGTTGAGCTTGAACTAATTATAGTACATGGTCCTGGCTCATATTGCAAAGGTGCCAATCCATAGAAAAATCTAGAAAACATTTTTATGAATTGCTGATTAAAATTGGGGTCTCTGAAACTACAAGAAATAATACAGAAGGAGCAGCACAGAAAAAGGCCATTTTAGCCCATGCTGTTTGAACATCATAGCCAAAACAAAGCGAGATGGTTGTGGTTGGTGAGGTCAGTTATTTCAGTTTCAGGACATCTCTGCAGGTGTTCCTCAGGGTAGTGTTCAGGGCCTAACTGCAGCTTCTTCATCAAGAACCTCCTTCATGATAAGGTCAGAAGTGGGATGTTTGCTGATGATTGCATAATGTTCAACACCATTTGCAACTCTTCAGATATTGAAGCAGCCCATGTTCGAATGCACCAAAATCTGGAAAATATTTAGGTTTGGGCAAGTGACATTTACACCACAGAAGTGCCAGACAGTGATCACCTTCATCAAGAGAGAATTTAACCGCCTTGCCCCTTGATATTCAGTGACATTACTTTCACTGAATTCTAAACTATCAACATCCTCGGATTACCATTGATCAAAAACTGAAATGGACAAGCTGTATAAAGATAGTGGCTGCAACATCAGGTCAAAGATGAGGAATTCTGCAGTGACTAACTCACCTCCGACTTCCCGTAGCCTGTCCACCATCTGCAACATACAATCAGGAGTGTGATGGAATACTCCCCACTTGCCTGGATGAGTGCAGCTCCAACTACACTCAAGACAATGCATACTGTTTGACTGGCACCACATCTACAAACACCCACTACCCTCCACCACCAATGCTCAGTAGCAGCAGTACCTTCCACAATATGAACTCCAGAAATTTAACAAAGCACTTAGATAGTATCTTCTAAACCGACGACTGTAATCGTACCGAAGGACAAGGGCAGCAGATATAAAAGAACACCACCACCTGCAAGTTCCCCTCTGAGTCTTTCATCATCTTGACTTGGAAATATATCACCATTTCTTCAGTGTCAATGGGTCAAAATCCTGGAATTTCCTCCATTGTGAGTGCTGCAGTGGTTCCAGATGGCAGCTCCCCATCACCTTATCAAGAGCAACTCAGGAGAGGCAATAAATGCTGGCTCAGACAGAAATGTCAAACATCCTATAAATGACTGAAGAAAATGCTGACATTTATGTTGCACGAGCCTTTACTCCTCCCACTTCATCCAACTCTGTCAGTGAGATTAGTTTCATTCTTTTCCCATCATGTATCTATCAAGCTTTCTCTCAAAGGCTTAAAGTTACTCAATGCAACCACTCCACGTAAAGTTTCACAAGCTTCGTACATTCCAGTAATGACACGATATTTATTGTCATCCACATTGATTTTCCACATGCATAAAACATATCCACAATTTTGAAAACCCTTCCACCAGCTCACACCTCTGCCTTCCAGCCCATTTCTAAACCTTTCCAACCCATTTCCAACCTTTCTAAATAGAAATACTTTCTCAGTCCTGGTATTAAACTTGTATTTGTCATTAACAATTTTTTTAAAAATTGAATATTCTGATATATAGTTATATTTTTGAAACTTCATCATATAACAAATAATATTTAAAACAAAACAAAATTATAGGACTTATGATAATGAAATGCAAAACCATAAATTTCAAGGATACAAATTACGATTCAATTACTAAATGCACTAAGGTGAATCCTGAAAACCATTTACTTATAAAATTAGTTGTTTTGTCACAGTTGGACTTTGTACACCTACATTGTCTAGCCTACACTGAGGCAGCATGGTGGCTCAGTGGTTAGCACTGCTGTCTCACAGCAGCAGGGACCCAGGTTTGATTCCAAACTCATATGACTAACTGGAGTTTGCACATTCTCCCTACGTCTGTGTGAGTTTCCTCCCTCAGTCCAAAGATGTGCAAATTAGGTTGATTGATCATGCTAAATTGCTCATAGCATCCATGGATGTACAGGCTAAGAAGATTAGTCATGGGAAATGCAGCGATAGGGTGGGTCTGGGTCGGATGCTCTTCGGAGGGTCAATGTGGATTCAATGGGCTGAACATCCTGCTTTCACACTATTCTATGATTCTAAGCTTGCTACAATATTATAGTGGCATTCTGTTTCCATTATGCTAGTGATGTACAAACAACCAGGAAAAATAACGTCCATTTTGAAAAAAAAGCAGGAACAACTCATTATTTTTGTCAGCACATTTTAGAAATGTCAAATACTAGGAGACATCGGTTCATGGTAAAAGGGTTTAAGTGTAAAGGAGATGGAAGAAACATGTTTTTTTTACACAGAGAGTGATAAGCGTCTGAAATGAGCTACCAGAGATGAAGGTGGTGGAAACAATAGTGATGTTTAAGAAGCATTTTGACAAATAAAGAAATAGGAAGGGAATATAGGGATACGAAACATAAAGGCAAAAGGTTTTTAGTTTAGAAAAGAATCATGTGTCAGTGCAGTGTTGGTTGGGTGAAGGGCCTGTCTCTGAGCTGTGCTGTTCTTTGTTCTTTCTTGCTGCATCTCTGGCTCCAAAGTGGTATTAATTGTCAAAAGGACGGTTATTCATGAATGGAATAAACTTGCTGTGCATGCTGATAAGACCCTGTACCCACTAAGGTAAATGTCCAGCTGTCTTGCAGAGAAACAAGAATCACAATCATTTCTGTTGACAGTTTTAATATATAACATTCAGAACTATTAAAGTTTTAGAGGTCTTTTTTGCAGGGATCTCTTTCAAATCTATAATAAAACCCATAAAAGTGACTTAGAATATTGCTCTATCACTGGATATATTATTGAAGCTCTTTTCCTGAGCATAAATAATTCATAATTCAGGAGCGCTTCAAGCAAGTGTGAACTGCAAGGGTCTTTTGCACAATTGAATAAATACTTGGAATGCATAATCAAGAATGGGATAATCCATTTATTCTGTATTATTATTCTGATTCAACCCTGGTTTCATTTTGTAATGGTGAAAGATAAGAGATGAAAATTAGCAACCAATACTTTTCAATGGAATATGAAAATGCAAATAAAAAGATTGATTTTAATTGCATTATTATTGATTCTTCATTCTGAAATGGTTCTTGTTCATCTCTAGTTTCACAGTAAAATTAATAATTGTTGGTGTGCAATTATTCCAGGTGTAATGTTTGCAAATTAGAGGGGCACTGAAGCTGAATATAATAAAACTATTATTTTAGTTCCCCTTGTTTTTGCAGCCTGTCCTTCACACGGAGGGTTATATGAATCTGCAACCAACTCAGTTGCCTTGGAATCAAGGACAGCACTAACAACAGTGTACAGTTGGGAATTGCACAAGCAGTCATGTGAAGTAAGAAGTGGTGTATTTGGAGACGAACAGCATGACGGCCGCAGTGGTGATAGACAGCCCCCGAGAATGTTTGTGGCAGAATATGACAAACCACTAATTGCAACCACAACCCCTCCCCACTACCCCACACCATCCCAACCACATCGCCACCTCTACTGAGGCAGCATGTAACAATGTAAGAACTGCGGCACCATTTAATACAGTCATGGTTGATCTCATCTCGACTTTCCTGCCCACTCCTCATGATCCTCTAACCCATTGCTACTTAAAAATCTGTCTATCTCCTCTTCAAACTTAAACAGAAATTGCCAAGGAAACTCAGCAGGTCTGTGGAGAGAAAGCAGAGTCAACATTCTGAAGAAGCGTCACAGGACCCAAACTTTTGGCTCTGCCTTCTTTCCACAGACTTTCCAGACCTGTTGAGTTTTTCCAGTAATTTCTGTTTGTTGTTTCAGATTTCTTGGTTTTATTCTCTTTACATTTATTCAGTGTTCCAACATTCACTGCACTTTGGGGTGATGAATTCAGAAGTTGAATGATCTTTGAAAGGAGTAATTCTCTTGAGCTCTGATTTAAGTCTGCCACCACTTTGCCTGAAACCAAGACCTCTCCTTCTAGATAAGTCTACAAGGGGAAGCATTCCATTCTGCCTCTACCTTGTTAATCTCCTTTAACATGCTGCATACCTCAATTCAATCTACTCTCATTCTTCTAAACTATTGTGAGCATTGACCTAAATTGCTCAATACCTCCTCACAAGACAAGCTGCAATAATATGGCAAGTATGCAGAGGTCAGATGGAACAGGACATATCCTTTCTTTGTTAAGTCCCCAAAGAGATCATATGATCATCTAACTAATGGTTAATTAATACTATAGAGAAAGAGGAAAAGAGACAGTGGGGGAGGTCACCCTGGAATATTATTGTACAGAAAAAGCTCTTTGGTCAAGTATGTGTTGTGACTTCACCCCACAATGATCCAAAGTCTAACTCCACTCTCACACTCGTTCTTCACCTTATTGTATGTTGCAAGATGGCGGCAAAGTAGGACACTCCAGCTGGAGCTCGTTCTCGTCTGCCCGCTCTTCCTCTTCTTACTCTTCTCTCTCATCTCTTTTTCTTTCCCCTGGTTTTTTCTCCTTCTTCTTCTTTTCTCCTCTTTGACTCCTGGACGTCAGTAACGATTCCTGGGCTTTGGCGAGTAACAATTCCCAGGCTCTGGAGACAGACTCCTGGTCTGGTGCAGTGGCCTGCCAGCGTTGGCTTGGCAACCTCTCAACCTGTTGCAGTGGCCTCCTTCTGTAGGGGCTTTCCAGCGTGATGTGACGAATTCCTGGCCTCCTGCAACAGCCTCCCAGTGAGACGGTGGCTGACATGAACCAGGGCCCAGTGTGAACTGGAAACTAAGTGTCAGCGTAGTCTGCTGCATTAAACCCTTTTCTGTAATGCTGGACATCTTACTTATGTAACAAATCTTTTCACAAAAGAAGCTGTGCTTAAACACTTCTGTATGTAAGTCGGTGGTGTAACTGGGCGACACAAACTTTTCACTATACTTAGAGTGTACGTGAGAATAGAGGCTATTCTATTGAAGAAGATACTCACTTCAACAGATACTGATTCAGAAACGCATTTGTGCAATTTCCTGTCACATTCAGAGAATTCCATGATATAACCTTCCACTGTCACTTTTGACGCAATTTTTCTGTGACCATTCTGTTAATAATCCTAAATGCATTTCGTCACCCATTATCTTTCCCAGCTCGACTGAAGTTGTTCTAAGTAAACAACATACAATGAATACAAGACACAAATAAGAACATTAATACCTGCTCACATTATTTTTCTGTTTAGTTTTTGCACATTACCTTTAATTAAACTTTAGCTTGACCCCGTATTGATTTCAGTTTTATATGTTGTGGTTCTGTTCGCCGAGCTGGAAGTTTTTGTTGCAAACGTTTCGGCCCCTGGCTAGGCGACATCATCAGCGCTTGGGAGCCTCCTGCGAAGCGCTTCTTTGATGTTTCCTCCAGTGTTTATAGTGGTCTGTCCCTGCCGCTTCCGGTTGTCAGTTTCAGCTGTCCGCTGTAGTGGTTGGTATATTGGGTCCAGGTCGATGTGTTTGTTGATGGAGTTTGTGGATGAATGCCATGCCTCTAGGAATTCCCTGGCTGTTCTCTGTCTGGCTTGCCCTATGATAGTAGTGTTGTCCCAGTCGAATTCATGTTGCTTGTTGTCTGCGTGTGTGGCTACTAAGGATAGCTGGTCGTGTTCAGTTTTATATATCAAACAAGTCCGTCATTCCTTGAAACTGAACTGCACATCCATCTGTCCATTTCACATATATACCAAGGTGCAACAAGCTTTTAAATAATTATTGATCAATAACTTAACTTTTCTTCTACAGTATTGCAAATGATATATAGGGTTTCAATAGGAAAGGGCAAAAAACGGTTATGGTGAAAAGACAGCAAACTGGAGTTGAGGATTATTGGATCAGCCAAAATCTCATCGAATGGCTGAGGAAACTAGATGAGCTGAATGGCCTACTTCCACATCCTATATTCCAACCTGTCCAAGCAGTATAGGAATAGCAGCAAGTCAATGACAATGGAGTCACCCTGTCACTCAATTGCACATTGTAGCCACCAGACCATTTACTGAGACCTATGGAGAAATCTTACAGTTTCCCTACCAGTGGGTTTGGAACTCAGAAAATCTAATAAGTGGCCTGCCTGCCACTTGTATGACAAGTCCAGTTAAAGGAGAGAGGGAGAAAGGTAGGAGAGTGCAGGCAGATAGGTAAAAACAATGACTGAAGATGCTGGAAACCAGATTCTGGATTAGAGTGGTGCTGGAAAAGCACAGCAGTCAGGCAGCATCCGAGGAACAGGAAAATCGATGTTTCGGGCAAAAGTCCTTCACCAGGAATACAGCTTTATTAAATTCATTGATGCGTGGTTGGAGGGGGATGAAAGTGAGTCCTTTGCTGAGGTCTGATCGTTTGTCCTCAGCGAGGGGGAGGTCTGGAGGGATGGTGAAAACTCGGCAGGGCTGGGAGCTGGGATCTGGTGTCGATTTTCCTGCTCCTCGGATGCTGCCTGAACTGCTGTGCTTTTCCAGTACCACTCTAATCCAGAGTGCAGGACAGATTAACAGACTTGCATTTACATATTAGCTCTATGATTGCAGTTATGCTGCTGCAATTGCAATCTTGAGGACTGGACTAATGATCACCATGGCAGTTGTGAGTGTAACCTCATTTTATTTAATAAATCTGGAGTAAGCAGTTAGTATCAGTCATGGTGGCCATATTAACACTGGATTGTTGGATAATAAACATGCATTTCACCAACAAACATCTGAGAAGAAAATTTGCCATCTGCACCAAATTGACTAAATATGTGACTTTAGACACTTAATTGTGATTGACTCTTAACACCCCACCTGAAATAGCCAAGCAATTATTTCATTATGAAGAAGGCTTCCCACCGCTACGTTTTAAGGGAAATCAGGAATTGGGCAAGGAATGTTGGCTCACAGTGATGAGAAAATCATGATGTCAGAACAAACTAGAGCCAAAGCAGTGCATAGCATAAACTAAATTAGACATAGCAAGAGATAGATAATGACCAAATCATTGGGGTATGACTTGAGAGACAGAAATTGACTAGGACACCAAGGAGAATTCTATAGCTCTTCAAAACAATACATCTGAGAGAAGTTGACAGGTTATCTCATCTGAATGAAGGAGAACAGATGAGAAAATACTGAATTCTCATAGTCATGGAGTCATACAGCATGGAAACAGACCCTTCGGTCCAACCAGTCCATGCCGAACATAAACCTAAACTAAACCAGTCCCACCTGCTTATTTCTGGCTTATATCCCTCCAAACCTATCCTTTTCATACTTATCCAGATGTATTTTAAATATTGTCATTGTAATCACATCTACCACTTGCTCAGGAAGTTCATTGCACATGTAGATGATGAGGAGTCCCACAATGAGATGAGGTGACTGGGTTGAAAACTGCTATGAAGTGAGAAAAAATTGAGAGGAGAATGTCATCTTTAAACAAAAAGTGATGGGAGAGAAGGAACAAGCCTTTATAATGTGAGCAGGTTTCTGATCATTCTGATTATTATGTGGGAGAAAACAACTTATCAAGTCAGTTTGAGCAAAGATGGAAATTCAATAATCTACATTAATCCACAGTTTTCATGCAATATCCTCGGGTGGGTTCACATTATTTCTTCCTGAAATTCCCAGTTGTTTAAGTGATGAAATTCTATACCTGTAAGAGCCTATCTATCCAGCTGACCCATCAGTGGCTTTTGGGAAACTGATATACTGCAGGTCCACAGGCAAGGACCTTTCTCCATATCAGTAACACCCTACAATGTTATAAGTTGTCACATTTTTCTGGCAATCCACTTTTCAGATCTAAGTGTCATGATGCAAAGACTCTAAAACTGAAAACTGATTAGGAGCAAGACAGAGTTGAACCATTATTCCAGTCCATTGTGAACTAATTGGTTCATAACAAGCAACTGGTTCTTTGAAATATATCTGCAATGCCAGTGGAATTTCAGAGAACTAGATTAATAAACACCCACAGAATCTGGTGTATCAAAATACATAGAAGCAAGTGTTGAAATTTGGTGACCTTCATGTTAACTGTCACTGGAGCACATAAATACAAAGATATTTAATCTAAACATATGTATATGTTAGGGCAAGGTGGAGCAGAAGTCATGCATTTCATAATGTAATGGTTTTCAAAATTCAGTCCTACTTCAGCTTGCCTTGAGTTAAAGCAGGTAGCTTGCTGAATGTTATCGTCCATTCAGGATAAATCTGAGAGCTGGGGACTACACAGAATTCCTTCACGGTTTGAATACATTGCCTCTCTGTTCTGGTCAACATTTATCTGTCAATCTACATCAATCAAACCCAGACTGTCCAGTCATGATCATATTGCTGTTGATGTTGCTGTGCATTAATTCAGTGACACCTTTTCTGCATGGTAACAATGACCTCACCTCAAAGATATTCACTAGTTCCGAACCCTTTATGCACCTGTGAACAGAAATAAACAATGCTGCACATTACCAACAACTGTACCCTCTATAGACTAAATGGCAGACTAATTAAATGAAATGCAGCAAATGCATAGCTCTTCACTTGGCTCTGGATTTTGCAATTGTTAAATAAATAACACTAAATGCAGGAATCAGTTCAGACACTGAAACATAGACTTAGGCAGTGGAAGACATATTACTGATAAAGCTTTCTGTTTCTTAGGTTGAAGGATTCTAAGGATGATGCTTGCTCGCTCGCATTACACTCAGGTGTGTTGTATCAATATCTAAAACTTCCTGTGTAAGTACTCAGTGTATTTCATATGGTATGTACCCAGATGAGTGATCAGTGATTTTTGAATCAATATAACCTACATTATGGTTGAGGCTCCCAAGATGAACAGTAAAAGATTCCCTAGTCATATTCTATGATCAATAACCTAAATTGACACTCACAGCTTCCTTCACCTATAATACAAACTGCTATATTGCTGTTCAATGCTTTTCCCAGTTTGATGGCAATGAATCCTCCACAGTTCCTCAGAACAATGTGCAAGGCTTCCAAGATCAATACAAGATTTCCTTTCCAAATATTGAAAACTCTCACTTTTCCCTCCTCCTCAGCTGTAATCAGAATCAGGCAATTAAACCATCACTCGGGTGATGCCATCAATTGTCAGTAAGCCTCCCAAATTGAAGCTGATAAGAAGCTTCACAGCCCCAGTAGCTGAATCAGGGAATATAATTGTTTTCATTTTCACACAAAACCCATAAAGAAAAAAAAAGATCTTTTTTCCTCTGGACAAAAGAGGTTCATTTTTAATTCACGAAAGTCACAAAGATTCTTTTCTCCTGAACTCATCTTATACTGGTAAATGGGGGCAGAAAATGCATTAGCTGCTAGAAGGTGTCCAAACATTGTTCCATCAATACAGTTCACACAAAGCATGTTGAATATAACTCTGACAAGGCATGTGCCACATCTGTGTCAACACAGGCCAACTCAGGAGCTGTTCTTCACTCGAGAGGAGACTCCAGACTGAGGTGGAGCAGCGTCTGACTTGTCTTGGCATATTTTATTAGTTTTTATTACATACGAATGACAACCAAACTTTTACGCTTTGATATTTAAATCAGTATATCTAAAAAAGAACTCAGAAGTCAATTTGTCCTATGTAATATTTGACAAATGTCTTCTTTAGTTCAGCATAAAAGGCTGATACAAAATCAGACATTCAGGAAAGTCAATGTTTCAAGGAGGGAGCTGTTGAACAAACCTCTCCTTTATCAACTCCTTCATTCAAGTAAAGCATTTCAAGAAAACTTTTACAGGCATGTTTGGAGGAAGCTCTCAACTGATCTGATCTTCTTTCTTGTTTTACATTTTCTTTCATGGTTCTAACTATAACAATTCAAACCCAACTCAATTGTCAAGGTGATGGTGAGATAATGGGGATGAAATTGATCATCATGGGTAAAAATAATCAATTTCACAGGGCTCTGTCCAGTTGTCAAAGGATGTCAAATTAGCAGGGAACAATGGTTATGCTTCCAACGCAGCCAACTCCTGCCTTATTGGAAACTCACGAAAACACCCTGATGGTATCAATAAAGGAAGGCTCGAAGACGTTCACTGTAGGCAGAATAGAATACAATAGAATAGAATTAATATATTGCCACATGTACTTTTACATGAAAGATATAGTGAAAAGCTTTCTAAGTTGCCCCACCATAATGCCTATATCAATGTCAGAAGTCATACGTAATAATAAAAGAAAAGTAAAATTAAGACAAAGTTCATCACATTTAAGTTAATGGCTCCCCTGCTCGGGGAAAGCTGGTAAATGATTAATGGAGAGGCAGCCAGGGATGAGAATGCTATGCCAGGACACGCTTGAATAAGACACCAAACTGGGCCATTGGAATATTGGGCCAGAAACCTCTGGCAAAGAAGACCGCCATGCTGGGGTCAGGATAGCCACACCAGGTTGCTGGAAGCCACCTCATTGGTGGATCAGGAGAAGCCTCCCATTTCACATCCAACACAGCAGACATTGCCACCAAACCACCATCTGTCCTCTTTGCCAATGCTTCCGCTCCTTCAGCTGCGTGGGCCTAGCTGTGACCTGGAGCCTCGGCCCACCTGCAGGCCTAGACTGGGAAGCCAACTCAGGAGCTGTTCTTCACTCGAGAGGAGACTCCAGACTGAGGTGGAGCAGCGTCTGACTTGTCTTGGCATTGCTGCCACTGCCACCGGAAGTTAAGGAAGATATAATAAATAGCAGCTGTATTCAACATGCAATGTTTGGCTAAATGTTACAAAGCTAACTCTGATGCAAAGATTATAATGTGTTCTTACGTTTGTAACTGTATAATTCTCTAAAACGTTCACAGACAAGAAAAAGTAGTGACTGAATGTGTGGGAATATCTCACTACCTTAGCTGTTACATACTGTTTATTAAGCATTTATACTTTATACAGACTCTGTATAACATTAGTATTATCTTCTTGCATAATTTGTTTGAATTTGCAACTTCTTTGGTGTCATTTATGCTTAAGTTTACAAACAACTTTTCTATTGTATCCTGTTTTAAAAGTGAAGAAATGTATTCTAAGTACCCACAACCACATAGGGAAATAATCACTTAGTGGATGATTTATACACAAAGAAAAGTCACTGATAATAGGCTTGATTTAAAATAGGTCTCATAACAGTAAAGAAAAAATGGAGACAATGAAGTCAGTGTTTCAATCATGAAGACATAGCAGCAGACAACTGTTATCCTAACCAAACAGGCAATTGGGATCAAATAACATGCTTTGTTATCATAGTGGTAAGCTACACAATTTGATGAAATGACAGGTAAAGCTATGATGAGTTGGGATATCACTACTAGTGAATGGCATCTTAAAAAGTCAATCTGTAGAATGACAGAAAATGACCGTTACTTTTTATCAGAAACTGGGCATATATTATCTAATAATCTAAGATTGACCATCAACTGCTGATACACTGGGCAAGTATCACCAAGCCAATTCAGAACGCCTGGACCAATTATTGTCCAGAGGTATCTGGTTGTAGCTTGCAAAGGATAAAATGAGGCCTCTCCTTCCATAGTCATCCATCCAAGAAAAAAGAAGAGACTGCACCCAACTAACCAGGAATTAGCAGCATGTTGTGGTTTTGGCAGTATCTATGAAGGGAAAAACAGAGTTAGTCTTTCAAGTCTAGTATGAATCTTCTTCGGAATTAAGGTTCTGAAGAAGTCATATCAGACTCAAAGCATTAACTGTTTCTCTCTCCACAGATATTGCTAGGTTTCTCTAGCATTTTCTATGTTTGTTTTAGATTTCCAGTATTTGCAATATGTGGCTTTTATTCAATTGTGGAGGTATTCAGTCTAATACCTGGCCAAGTGTTATTTGTGCTGTATTTATTCTGATAACTTAATAAGTTGGTAAGCTTTGTCTAAACTTGTACCTAGAAAGATCCCATACTTATTCAGTCCCTGAGTCTTATGACTAAACTTAAAATTGGACTTTGGAATCCAACAAGGTCTCAATTGCACAGAGATCTTGCAGAAAGATGAAAAAATGCTTATTTTAACAGTGTTGGGACTGTGCTACAACCACACTTGTCTTCAAATTCCACATTTGATCATTTGAATCTTTTAGTAAATATTGTAGTGTAAACAGAAGTCATGATAAATCTCCATCATGACACTTGCCATCAGAACATCGCCTTGCATGATATATAGATCATACCGGTTGGCTCCTCATGATGAAAAAAATATTTATTACTACCATAAGACCCCAGATGTGAGATCTAATTTAAACACTTCCATTGATTTCAGTGATATAGGTCTAGATGCAATAGAAATAAAAGTGCAGAGAGTAATAAAGCAAATAGTTGACTCACTATAACCCAATTTACACCATCACGAAGAGTCAACGTCTACCCAGTTGTATCATCAAAACAAAGCCAACATCACAAATTAAATTACTACCTTCTAACTAACTTACTATTATTTAATCACCTTAACATTCCCTGCAGCTTATTCGCAGCCAAGAAACTTTTCTCCAAAGATAACTATAAAATGACATTTTTAAAATGACCAGATTTCTGCTGTTTCTCTGAATGATTTAAAAAATTAATTCTCCACTGCTCCTGGCTTGCCTCTCTTCCCTTCCGCCAGAATAGGCATGGGTCTTCAAAGTATCTTGAATTTCATACTTGGTCTTGTAACATTTGAGTTTTTAGAAATAATCATAAAGTTTCCCTAAAACTAATAGTAAATAGCAACAAAAGTTCCTCTTTATAATGGCTACTTCATGGAAGATATAAGCTGCCTGCTGTGCTTCACAGTATCAGGCTGAGGGAAAGTAGACAAAATGCCTTGAAAGGAATGATTAACAGAGATGACCAATGTTCAGTTGAAGTCATGAGCTTATGGAAATTTTCAACCAATGGAGACAAAGGTTGATGACCTTAGGGCAGGAAATTTCAAGGGTGAGATCTAGAAGTCTTGCTACCTGTAACGAACACAAGGAAAGACTACATTTAAAGATTATTTAATGTTCTTCCATGTTCTTCAGCTCAGAGAATTCTGCTTTCTGTACCAAGTGCCGTCCACTCCATGTTTAAGTTGCTTCTAGTCCCCAGTCATCTCCATTTTAAAATATTCATGCTCATGTGTTAATATGCCTCCATGTTTTTACCCCTTCCTCTATCTCCTCACAATTGTTTCTAATATCTTTGCCCTTTTACATTCTGGCCTCTTTATCACTCCCATTTTCCTTCAGCCAACTATTTTATCAGATCATGAATCTTATGATTAAAGTTAAATTGAATTTCAGAACCAAACCAGATCACACTTGCACATATGGATCATTGGAGAAGGATAATTTATTTTTAATCTTGACAGTATTGGAACTATGCTATAACCATGCTTGACTTTAAATTCTATCTTGTATCATTTTAATATTTTAACTAATAATTACACTGTAAAGAAACAGGATACACGATAAATTTCAGCTGTGACACTTAATAGCCATGTCTTCAGCCTTATGTATCGACCTTGAGCACTGAGAAATCCTTCCTAAAGAAGGAACACCTCTCCCTACTCTTTTAAGACATTCCCTTATTCCTTTGAAGCTGCTCATTCTTTGAGAAAGCTCTTAGTCACCCATTCTAGAGTTTTTTTTTCAGCTTGTTATCAACATGGTTTTCTGATCTATGCCTCTGAAAGGTCTGAGGACATTGTGAATGTATGTTTTTGTTGTTTAGATGGTTTGAAATACCCAAATGTAATACTTTAATCACTTGACTGGTTGGAGGCAGACAATTTAGATGAAGCACTGACTGTCCTTGCTATGGTAATTACATTTAACAGCCATTATCCAAAGAGCAAATGCCAGCTAATGGTAAACAAGCTGCAGTTTAAAATATGAAGTGCTTTGAAAAGTGTGATTTTTAAACATGGGGTTCAATGCTGATAATTCCAGTTTGGTTGATTAAATGTCATAATTGTTACATTCTTGGGACCATTCTATACCAAAGCATACATATTCAGAGTGAATAATATGGTGACCATTTAATTAACATATTGAGATGATATCACAAGCAATGACAGCAAAACTTGAATGTTTTATGGATACCAGAGAATAAATTGCTGCCTTTGCTCCCAACTCTACCATCAGGTAGTGTGATAGGTGGATGGAGGTGGGGGTAATGGTGATAGGTCAGAGGGGAGGGTGGAGTGGATGCAACCTGTCCAGCTTCCTTCCCACCAATATGCTCCACCCTCCCCCTAGCCTATCATCATTACCCCCACCTTCATCCACTATCGCACTCTCAGTTACCTACCCCCAGCCCCACCCCCCCTCCCATTTGTCTCTCCATCTCCCAGCCTCATTCCTGGCGAAGGGCTTATGCCTGAAATGTCGATTTTCCTGCTCCTCGGACGCTGCCTGGCCTGCTGTGCTTTTCCAATACCACATTCCCGACTCAAATCTCCAACATCTGCAGTCCTCACTTTTGCCTATGGAATTCCTTGCCCAAAGAAGTAGTTGACGCTACTATCACTTTTAAAGGGAAGGTAGATACTTTTTTGAAAATAAAGGAATTAAGGGATATAGTGAAAACACGGGTAAGTGGAGCTGAGTCCATTAAAAGATTAGCCATGATCTTACTGAGTGGCAGAGCAGGCTCGAAGGGTCGGACAGCCTACTCCTGTTTCTAGCTGGAAATGTGTTGCTGGAAAAGCGCAGCAGGTCAGGCAGCATCCAGGGAACAGGAGAATCGACGTTTCGGTCATAAGCCCTTCTTCAGGAAGCATTCCTGAAGAAGGGCTTATGACCGAAACGTCGATTCTCCTGTTCCCTGGATGCTGCCTGACCTGCTGCGCTTTTCCAGCAACACATTTCCAGCTAGAAACAGGAGTAGGCTGGAAAAGCGCAGCAGGTCAGGCAGCATCCAGGGAACAGGAGAATCGACGTTTCGGTCATAAGCCCTTCTTCAGGAAGCATTCCTGAAGAAGGGCTTATGCCCGAAACGTCGATTCTCCTGTTCCCTGGATGCTGCCTGACCTGCTGCGCTTTTCCAGCAACACATTTCCAGCTCTGATCTCCAGCATCTGCAGACCTCACTTTCTACTCCTGTTTCTAGTTCTTATGAATGCTTCTGAGTGATTTGATAACCTCATACTATTTTAGGAGTTATCAAAAGCAATCATGATCATGATAAAAGATGGCAAGTGTGCAAATGGTAACTGTTCCTGCCGAAAGAAATTCCAAAAAACATTTTTTGATATCAAATGATGTTACTGAATGCTTCATTGCATTTGAACACTAAGACATTAGCACCTATTTTTTCTCATGGGCCAGAAGATTATTATGTTCCATTTGATCCTATATCCACAGGTATACACATTCCTTAAGGATTACTCGATGTCATTACTTTCATTGCCTGTTCCTAATTGTATTGAGGACAAAAGACATCACCTACATTCTTGTGGGTGTGGAGTCACACGTAGGTCAGGTAAGAACAGCAGGTTTCTTTCCCTAAAGGACAATGAACTTGATGTATTTTTTATGACAACGGTCATCATTGGGTTTGCTTTTTATTCCAGATTATTTATTGAATTCATCATTCAGTGGGAATTGAACCCATGTCCCGGATCATTAAACTGGAGATTCGGGATTACTATTGTAGTGATATAACCACGATGCCAACAACACCCCCTGATAGAATCAAAATTAACAAGAGTAAGGTAGCTTGCTGATTTCTGTTTCTCCACCCATGGCTGCATTGCCCTCTTTTTTTTATACCCTAGATGGGAGGCAGGAAAGCTGTCTCCTATTTGAGATCAGAAAATTGAGCACAAATAATACAGGCAATCCAGATAGCGCAATCCATTTTTCAGCACATGCAGAGGCACCATTCACAACAGTCAAGGCAGAACACATTAGCAACATTAATATTGCTGCTTTATGAAGCATCTCTCCCTTGAAAAGCAGTGACTCAGAGGAATTTATAGATTGGACAGCTGCAGCAAGTATACTTGAAATGGTCCTGTTTCACCACTCCTTCATCGGTTGAGTCACTGCACAGGGAACCTGCAGAAATGTACCAGTATTGCACAATCACTTGTGTCCGGGGGGTGTGATCCACCCTGTTCCTGTCACTGCACAAACTTGATCAAAATTGAACTGCAAGTCAAATCTATTTTGCTCGTGGGCTCAACACATGAAGAATTTAGACTAAAACAGTATTTAAAAGAACACTGAAAACTGACTTTTTTGGATTTGAGGAGAGAGATTCAGAAGTAGGAAAGACAGAGGGCTATCAACTCATTTAGCCTGTGACAAACCTTTGCTGCACTGATTCTAAATTAATCCCATGGATCAACTATCAGCTGTTCTTCAACCCCACCATAGCCCTCTATCTTGTGTACATTTAAAACATTTCTTATTTCTAAAGAAAGCACTAGCTGCTGACCAAACAAGGTTGCAGTACTGGTTTTGGTTTGTAGAACTGGTTAGTTCTAGAAGTAGATTTAATCTTTCCTCCAGATCATTTCAAACACTAATTGATGAAAGCTTGATAATTGAACATTTTTAAAAATTTAAAATCTATGAAATGGTTCGTGACCCATGCCAGATATAACAGTTTCCTGACTCCTGACAATTGACTACTTTGACTAAAAATGTGATAGAGACAAGCATATGCACTCAAAAAGTGAGGGTACAATTCCTCTAGAACTTCAAATGAAAATATCCAAGTACACATTCAATTTGAGTGCCAGGGTTACATTCAGGGAAATGAACTTGATTTTTTTTTGCCTGGCACACATTGGGTGTTAATGGAATTAGCAGACAAAATAATCAAAGTAGCATATCGTGTGCTTGTTGGTGACAAAGTCATAAAACAGGTTTGTCAGTAAATTCTCTCATTTATTTAGGAAGCATCTGTATTTTGCCTGTATTCATGAAACATAGGTTGAGTTTTACTTTAATGTAGCTTGATTCTAAATAATGTGGTTATGAAGTTCTTGTGGTAGTGTCCCCATCTCTGATCCAGGTAGACCTAGGTTCAAGACTCAGCTCCTGCAGAGGTATGCTATAATATCTCTAAAAAAGGTTGATTTGAAAATATCAACAACTTGGTATTGCATGGAACTCCAGAGGCCAATGGCATTTCAAATTACAGCAATTTTGACAAATTTTGAGTCTAATAGTGAAAAGACATAACATTGGTATTACACCTTTTCACTATTAAACTCAAACTTTGTCAAAATTAATATAATTTGAAATGCCATAAGCTTCTGGCTTCCACTGTATACAGAAATAATCAGAGTGCTTCTCACCATATTGTTTTACGTCATCAAAGCACATCCTTTGTCCCTTTTTAACAGTGTGTTATTGGCTAGCTCTCTGGGTAGTGCCAGGCATGCATGGTGTTTGGATCATCCTCAAAACCAATAGTTAGCATATTATTGTCACTGACTGGGTCGTGTGCTTGGAAGCATTGCTCATGAAGGATTTCATGTGCTTATGGCCTTAGAGGAGATGTTTGTTATGAACCAGTTTACTGCTTTATAGGAAAAAGTGAGGACTGCAGATGCTGGAGATCAGAGTCGAGAACGTGGTGCTGGAAAAGCACAGCAGGTCAGGCAGCATCCGCGGAGCAGGAAAACTGACGTTTCGGACTTATGCCCTCCATCAGGAATCATCACTGCTTTATAGATGCAAATCTTTCCATAACCTTCACCGTTCTCAGCCGGCTTTTGCTGCAAATTTAACTCTCTTTAGTCCCTAAAATTCCTCATTACTACCACATTCTCTTCAGGCAAAGAACTCTATTCACTCAACAGAATGAAGCCAAATATTGAAGAATTGATTTCTTGGCACCATTGTGGTCTCTTAGTGATAAATTAAACCAAGTTGGTTTGAACCAATTGATGAAGTGAACCCTTCTTGGATTGTGCCTAAGTACCAGCACTGAGGTTGCGAGTGGTTTATAGATTGGTCTTTCTTACAGTTGCTAATGCAGTCAAATAGCAGCTGGGAACATAACACCACTGTATAGAAATTATTTGAGGTTTCACAGTTTTGTTTTTGTCAGTAATGATTAGCTAAAAAAGAGACAGCCCTGTCAGTGGTAATCCTTTATTTATCAACCTTCTTCAGATCAAACACTCACTGGATCACAGCCTTCTAATCATAAGGACAAAGAGAAAAATTGTTTCTTTACAATTCACACTGCTTCGCTTGGTCTCTTGCCTAGCCTGAATCACAGCAGTGACCTTACTCTCAATCAGCAGCAGATGCAGAAATTTTCTAACCTAAATTTTAATTTGCACAACTCTGGACAGACTGATCTCCTACTTCTCTTGGGCCTTTATACGTTGGTACCATTAGAAGATTGGGGAAATAGCCAAGTTCTTAAAAACTAAATCAAAACACATGTCATATTAATTACATCAGTGAGTTAATGTTCAGTTTACTGATTAAGGATGATCAGCCATGATCATATTGAATGGTGGTGCAGGCTTGAAGGGCAGAATAGCCTACTCCTGGGCCTACTGTCTATTGTAAAGAGTGATTGCTCCCAAATGATGGAACACATTCATAATTACTAGCTTTTCGAAATGGATGTCATGCCCATCAACTTCCTTAATAAGCCTGCATCACAAGGGAAAAGAGAATATTTGCTTAGAGTGTAATGTGCCCAGTACAAAAGTGGCCACCTTGAATCATCTGCAATTGAGCTATTGAACCTTTGATAACAGCCCAGCGTATAACAACCAATTGACTTTTTCATGGTCTGAGTCCAACTTTGTCAAAGTAGGTTTAACAGGACTGAGATTTTAAGTGGAGAGGATCTCCAAGAAGATTGCACATATCGACACAGACATAAAGTTTCTACAGGAATGCAAGCAAGCTGGAAAGATACTGAAAGGATTACGGATCACGAACCCACTTAGATCGACCTACAACACAGACTTTGCCACCGCACCTCTCATAAACTTCTCAATCATCTCGTGCACCAACTCTACAGCAAGCGCCACAACCTTGAAATTCAGATGGAGTCCACACTCACAGCCTGCGCACAGGATACATCAGTACAATTACGTGACATTGCCAAACAGACAAGGCGACAAAACTACACCACGTACATGCATGCCAAGAACAAAAAACTGGAGAAGCTTGGCATTCTTACCAGTAATAGGAAAGCCCTCTCTGGAACCACGGTAGACAACATTATCACTGCGGGGAAGTCTATTGTCAACTTATCGGACCACACCCTTCGACCGGAAGAGATTGAAGTCCTGAGTAGGGGTCTCAACTTCTGCCCCACCACCAAAATGGACCCGTTGGCTCTGGCAGCAGACACAGAGGAGTTCATCAGACGAATGAGACTCCGGGAATTCTTTCAAGGTGCCGGCAGTGATCCCACTGATGAACTAGAACAGTCATCACAGGGATCTGTAGAGGAGCCACCAAAGAAGGTGTCAACATGGACCCCACTGGAGGGCCGCTGCCCTGGGCTTGACATGTATGCTCAAACTGTCAGGAAATATATAAATGCCAGATTCATCAGCCGTATCCACAAGGTAGAGCGAAACATCATCCGTTCACAACGCAATGCCATCCAGGCTCTCAAAACCAATGACAACATTGTCATCAAACCAGTAGATAAAGGAGGAGCCATTGTCATTCAGAATAGAACAGATTACTGCAAGGAAGTGTACCGACAACTGAACAACCAGGAACACTACAGGCAACTACCAGCTGATCCGACCAAAGAACACACCCGAGAATTAAATACACTGATCAGAACTTTGGATCCAGTCCTTCAGAGCACCCTACGCGCCCTTATCCCACGTACTTCTCGTGTAGGTGACTTCTACTGCCTTCCAAAGGTACACAAAGCCAACACACCGGGACGTCCCATCGTGTCGGGCAATGGGACCCTACGTGAGAATCTCTCTGGCTATGTGGAAGGCATTTTGAAACCTATTGTACAGGGGATCTCCAGCTTCTGTCGCGACACTACGGATTTCTTACAGAAACTCAGCACCCAAGGACCAGTCGAACCAGGAACATTCCTCGTCACAATGGATGTTTCCGCACTCTACACCAGCATCCCCCACAAGGATGGCATCGCGGCAACAGCCTCAGTACTCAACACCAACAACTGTCAGTCTCCAAACACCATCCTACAACTCATCCGCTTTATCCTCGATCATAATGTCTTCACCTTTGACAACCAATTCTTCATCCAGACACACGGAGCAGCCATGGGGACCAAATTTGCACCCCAATATGCCAACATTTATATGCACAGGTTCGAACAAGATTTCTTCTCTCGGCAGGATCTCCAACCAACATTGTACACCAGGTACATTGATGACATTTTCTTCCTCTGAACCCATGGCGAGGAGTCACTGATAAAACTACACAGTGACATCAACAAGTTTCATCCCACCATCAAACTCACCATAGACTACTCTCGACTGTCTGTCTCATTCTTGGACACGTGCATCTCCATCAAGGACGGACACCTCAGCACCACACTCTACCGCAAATCAACAGACAACCTCACAATGCTACACTTCTCCAGCTTCCACCCAAAACATATTAAAACAGCCATTCCCTATGGACAAGACCTACGCATACACCGGATCTGCTCAGATGAGGAGGAACATGATGGACACCTGGAAGTACTCAAGGATGCCCTCACAAGAACGGGGTATGATGCTCAACTCATCGACCGCCAGTTCCGACATGCCACAGCAAGGAACCGTAATGACCTCCTCAGGAGACAGACACGTGCTGCAACTGACAGGGTACCCTTTGTTGTTCAGTACTTCCCAGGGGCTGAAAAATTATGTCATGTTCTTCATGACCTGCAACACATTATCAATGAGGATGAGCACCTCACCAAGACCTTCTTCACACCTCCACTTACTTGCCTTTAAACAACCGCCAATCCTCAAACAGACCATTGTTCGTAGCAAACTGCCCAGCTCTCAAGTCAACTCTATGCAACCCTGTCACGGTGGACGCTGCAAGACGTGTCAGAGTGTGGACATAGATACCACTATTACGCGTGGGAACACCTCCCACCTTGTACATGGCAGGTATTC
>NC_057741.1:33305391-33351725 GCF_004010195.1 Chiloscyllium plagiosum | reverse complement strand
CACATGCACCCCCTCACAGACTTAAGACACTCTGCACACTACACCCACACACATACACACACACTTTCTCACACTCACAACCCCCACCCCAGACAGACACACACACACACAGACAAAGACCCACATGCATACATATTTTGTGTGGTGAATTTGTACTTGCAAAGTTACATTGCACTTTGCTCAAAAATTGCATACATTCTTGTAGAACTCTGAGCTCAAAAACTGCATGAATTTATGTAAAACTCTGTTATCTCACTTTTTAGATTAGAATCGATTTAAACATCAGGTCATAGACAGAGAACACAGGGGGCCAACACCTTCAACATATTGTCTAGCTATCATCATTGTTAACAGCTAACCTGAGAATGCAACTTTAAAAAAAAGGGTTTTGTGATTTACACATGAAAGAAGTGAAACTATCACTGTATTCTAACAGATGAAAGGCTTAACAGACAATCAATTTTTCAATGTATAATTTCAGTTACATCACACTGCAAATTTTTGCTATAAATTCTGTGTTACGATCGTGCCCTCCACAATCACCTGATGAAGGAGTGTCGCTCCGAAAGCTAGTGTGCTTCCAATTAAACCTGTTGGACTATAACCTGGTGTTGTGTGATTTTTAACTTTGAGATGTTACAGGTTTATATTATTCAGAAGGGCTCTTGTGGAGCACTCATCACATCCATACATCTGGGTTAATTGCTGTCACTGACAATTACTCGCTAATGAGTATGACTGTCCACCTATAGAACTCTGTGTCAGAAGTCAAGGATTCTGTGGGTTCTCTTGTGGCTGATGCGCCTGATCTTAAAGCCAGATCTCCACATGAACATTTGGCAGGAATTTCTGGGAGGTGGAATCTATCCCTAGCCTTGAAATGGCTGGCATTCTTTTCTCCAGTTCCTTTTCTATACTATCTCTTGCTGATGAGTGTTCTCAAAGAATTGTATCCCTTTATACAGGAGTTTCCTCCAAGTCAACTTCATCTGAATGAGGGTCTCCCATATGCTGACATCTATGTTATATTTCTTAACGGAAACCTTCAGGGAGTTTTTGAAAAATTTTCTTTTTCCTCCTATTATTCAACTGCTTTCTTTGAACTGAGTGAAGATGGTTTGCTTTGGCAGTCGGAACTCAGACATCCTAAGCACTTGATTCAGGAAGGCTGCCATTGGTACCGACTTCAAGAAAGAAGACTGTGGGAAGCACTGAGGAATCTCTGTACTCTCCATAGTTAAAAAGATCATCATCCTAATCCACACGAGATGCCCTCCCCCAGTCTTTGAGGAAATTCTTTCAAAAAATCAGGGCGAGATCCAAGTCCCACTTGCTGCAGACATGTGTCATAACATGCCTGGATGGGGGTGATTAAAACTTCTTTCATTATATTCAGGATGAAAAACCTTTGTGACACAATTCAGCTTTTCTGCATCGGTGAAAATGCAAAATCCTAAACTGAAAGTGTCCCCTGACTATTGTTAGAGGTACATGAGAGAAGGGCAAAGTCACACAATTGTTGTAGTTTTGTAGAGAATTGGAGAAAATGAGCTAATAATCTGTTGAAATCTCAATTCTGGTCGGAGAGTGTCTGGTTTCAATGAAAGGAAGGCTGATTAATTGCCAATGTCACACTGCAATGCTCCACTACTTTGACAATAAATGCAACCTTGTTTGTTTTACCCAAATGTTTTGTAGACCAATTCATTCCAATCAATCTGTCAACTTTTCTGAGATTAATGTTCTGGAAGCATTTTGGAAGCAGTTAAACTGCAACAGGGAGTAGGTGGTTGCCTGTCTAAATCCAAAGCAAATATGAACAGCAGTCATCAAATCTTCAATAATCTCCCATTCCATCTGCATCATCTTTCAAAAACACTCATGAGCCAGTCACCAACTGGACAGGGGAACTGATTGGCAACACTCAATTAACAGCACTTTTTGTACACTTCAGATACAAGCCAATTGAAATCAATCATATTTGAATGAAGGGCAAACAGTTGTTTGATCTGCCTAAAATACCTGGTCCATACTTCTCATACTTTTGTAATACTGTATAAACAACATCTTAGGTACCAATACTCATAGTTATATTGTATTTTCAACTGTCACCACAATCCTGCACCATTTTGATTAGTTTAAGAATAAAAAAAACAAAGAGCATTTATCTTCGTCTGGATGCCTATACCATGAGTCAGCTCAACAGCGGCATGATATGCCAGCCCCCACCCACCATGCTGCTGTCTATGCTGGACTCACTATTGTAGGAGTTGCCTCTCTTTAGGTGCAATCTCTTTGCTGCTGGGCACACCTCACTGATGCTATCAGCAAAAGCAAATGGTTAACATTGTTTGCTGACTATAGCCAGATAGCTATAATCAGTGGAAACTATACAAGGGTATGACCTTCACTCATCAGACTGATTCCAGAGATTTCAGGACTGAGATAAGAAGAGAAACTGGACTGCTTAGGCCAATATTCACTGGCATTAAGATTGAGGGGGGAATCTCACAGAAACTTTAAAAATTATAACTGGACTAGACATGGTAAATGCAAGAAAGATGTCCTCAATTGTGGGAAGTCCAGAACCATGGGTCCTGCTCTAAGGATATAGGGTAGGCCAATTAGGGCTGAGATGAGGAGAAAATTCTTCATCTGTGAGCCTATAGAATTTTCTGCCGTGGAAAGTGGTTGAAGCAAAAACGCTGAATGTTTTAGAGAAGGAGTTCAGTATAATTCTTAGGGATAAAGAGATCAAAAGGGTATGGGGAGAGGACACTGAGTTGGATGATCAGCCATGATCTGATTGAATGGTGGCGCAGGCTCTCAGGGCTGAACAGACTACTCCTGTTTCTGTTTTCAATATCTCTATATTTGTATTTCTCCACACATCATCTTCAGATATAAGAACTTCCAATTTTCAATTTCAATGAATAATGTGACTCTGGGTAGACAGGAAAGTTTCACTTGCCTTCCTCAGGGAAAGAAAAGTTGCCTTTTCAAAGGATCCTCTCTACCTGTGAGTAAGCATCATCCCATGAGGTTCTTAGGCTTTATCTATTTGTAAAAATTCATTGGTTCAGCCTTTAGTCACAAATAAAGATCCTGAGAATCTTACTCTTATCTGACCAGGGGTTGCTCACAAACAGACAGCGATCGCTACATCCTGAAGTCTCAAAATACTTTATGAAATCCACAAGAAACCTGATTTCAAATGATTGCAAATTATGTTAAAATATTATACACAATAAACTTCAAGTTTGATTAGAGTACAGCAACCATATTATTAGTAAATTTCATACTTCGCAACAGTTAAAGGATTCAAAAGTTTCCTATCAGCAACCATCCACCTGACAAAACAAAACCGATTTGAAAAGTTTTCTGATGGGCCTACAAACTCAGCAGGATTGTTACTCTGTTTCAGGGTAGGGGGGACAAATTGTGTGCACGAGTATGTGCAATGTTTTTGGGCAAGGGTCAGCTACTTTGGCAATTTTATTTTTAAAGGAGCATAAGTCGCTTGGCACTGAAATTGAATTATCATTTCAAATTGTGTGATGTTTTTCATTGGTTTAGTTAACTTTGAGTGAATTGTACCAGCAAAAGAAAAAGCTGAAATTCAAGGTTATCATGTCTGTTTCTTTATTCTTTCCAACTTGGGGGTGCTCGGCTCTGTGAACACCATCCGTTCCTTTCCACAAATGTTGCTCAGTAAGAAAAGTAAAAAGAACAATCCTTACTGACCATGTTGTTACTTCAAAGTAAATGTATCTGGATATTAAATTCATGAAAAGAGCATGGAATAAGTAGGATCACAAAAATGTCACTGTGCAGAAGTAGATCATTTGGCCCATCATGTCTGTACCAGCTCTATGAATGAGCATTTTACTTATTTCCATTCTCCTGTCATTTACCAATAACCTTGAATAGTACTTCCATTTAAATAATCATCTAACATACTTTTGAAAGCTTCAATTTCACACTTCCAGGCTGAGTGTTCCAGACCCCAATGATTTGCTTTATGAAAACATGCTTTCTCATAACATACTTAGTTCGTTGCAAATTACATTATACCTGTTTTCCCTTTAGAAGATTAGGTCTTAACATTCCTACAAAAGATGCATAATCTTGCATTAAAAGTTACTTCATTTGATAACTGCAGACGAACCCACTTGCAAGCTGGACCAAAATCAGGGGCAGTAAATGGAAAATTATCATTATTAAATCTACTAAAGAGGTTAGAAGAAACTTCTTTATCCATGAATATAAGAACCAGGAGTAGGAGGAGGTAATTCAGCTCCTCAAGCCTGCTCTACCATTCAATGTGATCATAAATGATCTCATCTCAATCACAAATCCACTTTCTTGCCCAATCTCCATAATCTTCAACCCATTATTAATTAAAAACTGTTTATCTCCTCCTTAAATTTAGTCAATGATCCAGCATCCACTGCACTCTTGGACAGTGAATTTGACAGATTCAGGACCCTTTGAGAGAAGCAATTTCTCCTCACCTCTGTTTTAAATCTATTGCTCCTTCCCCTAAAACTATAATCTCTCATTCTAGATTGCCCACATCAGGAAATATCCTCTCTACATCTAAGTTGTCAATCCCCTTTAGCATTTTATATACAACAATTAGGTCTTCTCTCATTCTTCTACACTCCAAAGAGGATACACCTAAACTGCTGTAACTTTCTTCAGTAGACTATTCACTCATCTCTGGAATCTATCTAGAGAATATCCTGTGAACTGCCTCCAATACAACTATACCCCTCCTCAAATAAAGGGACCAAAATTGTATGCAATATCCAAGGCATGGTTTCATTAATGTCTTGTATAGTTGCAGCAACACTTCCCTACTTTAATACTCCATTCCTTTCGCAATAAATATCAAGTTCAATTTGCAGTGGTGGGAAAGCAGATTCCTGATCAAATATAACTATTTCTATAGTAGCTGAGGGGAATAGGGTAGATACAATGAACAGAAAATAGGTCTACATGCAAGGTATGTAAGAACAGAACATGACACAAATCAGGCAAGGTGAAGAAGTTTTGTCAATATTTGTAATAGAATTAAAAATGGGACATCCTTTTCATCAGATCATCTGCCTATACCATCAGTGGTAAGGCAGCTTTTCTCATGGCAACTTTGTGATTTGACTGGGAAATAGTGAAAGTAAACTGTGATGATACTATGCCTTTAAGACTTGTATTCTGTCTTTTTCTCTTGCAGAAGTGTGTTGTTACAGTGGGTCTGGTATGTCTCCTTCAGACAGGTAGTTGGTAAACAGCTTTTAGTTTTTCCTCGGTGTTGCTTTTCATAAATTAGATAAAAGAATCATGAATGGCAGTGTCAGGGCTCATGCAGACCCAGGAAAGTTTTTAGTTTAGCTTTCAGTTGGTGAGAAGGATTCTGCTGGCTGCTGAGCTAAAGCTTGAGTTCCACACTGCTACAGTGAAGTCTTGGATGAAAGGCTTACTCTTAAAATAGGAGCAGATTGTTTATTTCTTCTGGACTGGAGAGAGAAAGTATGTGAGAATCATAACTGTTTTTTTGAACTGCATGTTTGCCAAAGGAAAGTTTATAGAATGTTGCCTTTATTGGAACAATTGATGATTAGTGGTTAAATGATACATTATTTTGTTGCATATTTCAATAAATTTATGCCAATTTTTCTTTTTGTTGTATTTTAACTGTGCTGTAAGAATAAAGTGTGGTTTGATTAAAGTTTAGTGGTGGACGAATCGAATCATATCTGGAACACAGTGCCTTATATTTGCACCTAACAAAAATCTATAAGTTAGGATCTTGGCTATCTCTATAACATACTTTACAGGGTCTAAGCTGGTGCACAACAAAATACATATCAATTTCATGACCTATTGCATTTGTTTGGTGGTGATACTGGATTATGGCTGTTGCAAAGTGACAAACACTCTGAGTTTAGAGTCATAAGGACATCAATCGGTGATGACAACAGCCACAAGGATGAGATAGCTCCACTGCAGAACAACCTAAGCTGAAATTTTGAGCATTCTGTTAACATATTTAAGCTTCCTTCACAAGAGATCGGAGTGTACAGCAGCCACTGAACAAACGGCAGGATGTGTTTTCAAAAGGTAGTTACAAAGCTGCTATTTGCCAACAAAGAGCAAGCTTGTCGATACAGATATTAAAAATGACACAACACCATTAGCAAAATGAATGTTACATCCATTTTAGTACTTTTCTTCACTTGAATGAGGGAACATTGAGATGCCAGGAAGCCATGCCCGAAATAAACTAAACTAACAGAGAAGGGAGTCAATTTAATTTATAAAATAGAATTTTCCATGTAAAAGAAAGAGGCCACAGATCGTGCGAATTAACAAAGGAATGATTCTATAGTTTTCTCAGTGCTTTCCACACTGTTTTGCAACTGATAATAGTCTTAGATGTTCACACATCAACTTTTATTTTTAACACATGGAAATGGGTACTCATAATTGTATCTGCAATGTAACACTGTGGGGAAGGAGAGAACAATTTCTGCTATCAAGTGAAAATCAATAGTCACAGCTACTGTATGCAATGGATCAGATGTCTCCTGCAGAACATGTTATGTACAAAAACAAGACAGATTAGAAGTTTCTGTGCAAATCTACTGGATCAGAGCAGAGCATTGTGCTTACAAATAAATAGGCACAAAACAGAAAATGTGAGATATCTGAAATCAAAAACAGAAAGAAATATCAAAAGTACTCAGAGGTAAAGCTTGATGATAAAGGTTGGGGAAAATCAGGAAGCGTGGAAGACGTAGTGAAGTGACGGGTACTCTAATCAACGACCAGGCACAGGTGTGTAGTTGACCTGTGAAAAAGCCTCACAGAATGTTGAATGATGTATCAGAGATGGTGAAAAGGTACAAAAAGAACAAAAGACTGCACAATGAGTGGAGTGGAGAAAGACGGTCAGGTATCTACAGGAAGAGAAAGACAAGAACATCGGGAGAATAGCCTATGGAGGGAGATCGAGGGAGAAAGCAAACTGATAATATAATTCTGCTGAAATCAAAATATTAAAATAGAATGGAAGCCCACTAAAATTTGCTGTGTGCTGAAACAGACTGATGCCAAGTGAATGTTCATAAAAAACGCTTCTAATCACACTGCCTTATTTCTGATTAGAAACAGATATCACATAAAGCTCATATTCAAAAGCATCCAGATTCAAGGTGTCATCTTTCTAGAACTGAAGGTGCATTAATTTGCAATCTCATCCTCAGTTAATATCTAACACAGCCAATTCTTTACAGCTCATTAGTACCTGATTGATAGAAAAAGACAGATTAATTTCTCAGTGAGGCTTTTTAGGAACTGAATATCTTGCTGTGAATTTTCCAATTTCTTCTAGTTTTAATTTCTGATCACCTGCCATTTACACTTCAGCCTCCTTTATCACTTCTGTTTCATAACTTATTTCACTTTGGTCCAAAATTCCTTCTCTCGTCTGCATTCCTCCTCTAAGACTCTAAAAACTTGACCCTTTGATTAAGTTTCGACCTCATAACTCATTCAAATCTTGGCTTGTTTTGGAATGCTCCTGGGAACTGCCTGAGGACATTTTATCACATTAAAGGTGATATATACTTGCAAGTTGGTGTTCTTATCAACATTAAATAGAAAGTATTATAATTTTGAGAAACATCGCTCACCAGATAAAACAGCTGCAGTAAATATTTAATGATTGGTAATTTTGTGTAAGAGTCAACCTTTGGCCCACAAACCCTTAATTTTTCATATGCCTTGTGTGCTTTAGGAGCAGGGTTCAAGAGAACAGTCTAGTAAGTATTTTCACAATTTTTTTTTCTTTTTAGGCGTCAGAAATACCAAAAGACAGCTTCAGAAAGCCGTTCACTGCTGAATTTCAGTCCCCTGGCCAGCAATCAGCATCTATGCCTTCAGTGGCTGTCCCAAGACCCAATATGGATTGCAATCCTTCCAAGTATAACTCATTTAGAACTCAAACCTCCTCCCTCATGATTTTGTTGCTTGAAAATACGGAATTAAAAATTTGACTCTAACATGTGAGTATGAGGTTCCTAAAATTGTAAAGAGTGGACATTGCACAAAATGGGAAGTATCTTAAGATTCACCCCGTTTCATCTCCAATGAAATCATTTGAATTTCTGAACACAGAACTAATGAAAATTTACAAGGGCAACAGAGCAACATCACTATCATTTTCTGTTGCTAGCAAGTATTTTCTGCAGCTTAAATGGGGATTGCATGTAAGAATCCTGAGGGATCCCCAATGTATTCAAACTCTCATGAAAACATAGAACATAGAATGTTACAGCGCAGTACAGGCTCTTTGGCTCTCGATGTTGGTCTGACCTGTGAAAATAATCTGATACCCATCTAACCTACACTGTTCCATTATTATCAATATGTATGTCCAATGCCCATTTAAATGCCCTTAACGTCGGTGAGTCTACCACTGTTGCAGGCAGGCCTTTCCACGCCCCTACTATTCTCTGAGTGAAGAAGGTTCCCCTAATATTTGTCCTAAATCTATCACCCCTCAATCTATAGCTATGTCCCCTCTTGTTAGCCTTCACCGTCCGAGGAAAAAGGCTCTCACTGTCCACCCTATCTAACCCTCTGATTATCTTATACATCTTGATTAAGTCACCTCTCAACCTTCTTCTTTCCAACGAAAACAGCCTCAGTTCCCTCAGCCATTCCTTGTAAGACCATCCTTCCATACCAGGCAATCTCCTCTGAACCCTTTCCAACGCTTCCACATCCTTCCTATAATGTGGTGACCAGAACTGCACGCAATACTCCGGGTGTGGCCTTACCAGTGTCTTGTACAGCTGAAGCATAACATCGTGGCTCTGAAACTCAATCTCCCTACCAATAAATGCCAACACACCATATGCCTTCTTAACAACCCTATCCACCTTGATGGCAACTTTCAGGGATTTATGTGCCAACACACCGAGATCTCTCTGTTCATCTACACTGCCAAGAATTTTATCATTAGCCCAGTACTTTGCATTCTTGTTACTTCTTCCGAAGTGAACTACCTCACACTTTTCCGCAATAAACTTCATTTGCCACTTCTCAGCCCAGCTCTGTCTGTATCTTATCTATGTTCTTCTGTAACCCAAACATCCTTTGGCACAACTCTGCCTACCTTAGTATCATACACAAATTTACTAACCCATCCTTCTACACCCACATCCCAATCAATTATAAAAATGACAAATAGCAGTGGCCCAAAACAGATCCTTGCGGGTCACTACTAGTAACTGAGCTCCAGGATGAACATTTCCCATCAACTCGCAACCTCTGTCTACTTTCAGCCAGCCAATTTCTGATCCAAACGGCTAAATCACCTTCAATACCGAAACTCTGTATTTTGTGCAATAGCCTACCGTGTGGAACCTTAACAAACACCTTACTGAGGTCCATGTACATCACATCAACCACTTTACCTTCATCCATCTATTTTGTCACCTTCTCAAAGAACTTAGTCAGGTTAGTGAGGCATGACCTACCCTTCACAAAACTGTCCCTAATCAAATTATTCCTTTCTAGATGATTATATATCCTAACTCTTATAACCTTTTCCAACAAGTTACCCACAACCGAAGGAAGGCTCACTGGCCTATAATTACCAGGTTTTTCCTGACTCCCCTTCTTAACTAAAGAAACAACATTTGCTATCCTCCAGTCTTCTGGAACTCCTCCTGATGACAACGATGACAAAGGTTTCCCTCTCCTCCCAGAGACCTCTAAAAATACTCATTCCAATCAGTGATTTCCAAGACCTTAAATTGTTCTGCTTGTTAATAGTTAGCCTGGAGCAATGAGGCATTTAAATACATGGCTCAGCTCCTAAATAACTATTAAACACCTGACTTGCCTGCATTACGAGAACTCAGCTGCATTTAAGATACATTTCAGCGGCATCTGTGATTGGATTCTCCTACCAGCAATGCAGAGCTCATAACATAAAGGAGTAGAATGGCAATCTGAGTATGAATGCTTCTCCCCAGAAAATCCTGCTAACTTTATTCAAGTTCTCAATGCTTAACAAAGAACTGAGTGGCAGGGTGAATTAAGGCAGTGTCACCTATGTTGTGTTAGGTCTCATAGCAGATATGTGATATACCTTTTAGGGACATGTTCATGAAGTCATCACTGTATCATGGCATGTCCCTGAATTGTATAAAGCTCAGTTTGCACCTTAATGAGCTCTTTTTCCTTACAGCATGACACGCTGAGGTAACAGTGCTAGTGATAGTACACACAAAATGCTCAGCTGAGTCCTGATATGCAAGTGCCTATGATTGCAATGTACCTATGTAGATACCATGTGGTGTAATAAAAGTCCATTAAATTCATCAGTGTTATGACCCACATCTTATGTTCTCGGAACTGACACTAGTATTGCTGTGTGATAGCAGCAAATCATCAATATATCTCATTATCTTATGCCAAGTGAGATTTTATTCCGATTAAGGATGGTAAGTAGGTTCACTAAACTGGAGGGTCCCTCCAGTGGGAAAGAGATGTCATCTGCCATTGCATGCAAGAGAAAAAGGGACGCACTTTCACCTTGAAGGCAGAGATGCCCTCTCAGCACTTTTACGAGATTTGAAATGAAATATGGAGCCGTTTCATATTTGTTATGAATTTTCAGTCTGTACTTATAATGACTGGACACAAACAAGCTATAAAATGGCTGATGCAAATCATTTGCCTTTTTACAGTTGAGCCACAGTCAGTATTAAGTCTCAGGGAGATACCTAATTAAATGTGGAAATTCAGAGTCATGAGGGGAATTCACATATCTTTTTGTTTAAGGATGGCAGAATTTCGATACTGCATACCTCAATGAACAAACGGAAAATCAAAAGACAATTATAGTAGATGGAAGTGAATGGCCCTGTCTCCATCCCACTGTTTCTTGGTGACTGTCTCAATCCTTCAAAAATTTTATCCCAGAGATGCCTAATCAATACAAACACCTCAATTTATTTGGGAAAAAAGGCTTTGAACTTGGGGAAAGCTGAAGAAGGCTATCATATTGTATTTATCTGCTTAAGAAAAAATTCTGAGCAGTTATCAAATACTTTTACCAAAGTCATCAGTTCTGTGAACCCAGCTCGGAAATAAGCTATGAGACAACTGGCAGCAAGAGTACATACCCTGTTCCAGGGTATCTAGGATTGTCCAAGGAATGGGGTTCAACATAGTCAACTACTGTTGCGAACCCTTCACTTCAACTTTAAATCATCAAAAATCATTCAGAAAATCAGTTTGCTATGTATCTGACAGTTAAATGAAGAGTGAGCAAATCACAACCAAGTCAATGTACATCATCTTCTAATCCAATAGAAGACATAAGAACACAGGGAGATTGAGTAGGTAATATTATGTTAATTCCACATGCGAATGTGGCAATAAACAACCCTATTTACCTTAAAGGTATGCTGCTGTAATAATTTAATAAGTATATATACTGCAAGATTTAAGAAAACATGCATTTCTTTCCATGCAAAAAGAATATTGTGGAACTTGTTCAAGGGGCAACTATTGAGTGTCCTTGATAATTATGTACCTGTCAGGCAGGAAGGAAAGGGTCGTGCGAGGGAGCCGTGGTTTAATAAGGAATTGGAATCCCTTGTTAAATGGAAGAGGGCGGCCTATCTCAAGATGAGACGTGAAGGTTCAATTGGGGCGATTGAGAGTTATAGGGTAGCCAGGAAGGACCTGAAGAGAGAGCTAAAAGCAGCAAGGAGGGGACATGAAAGGTCCTTAGTCGGTAGGATTAGGGAAAACCCTAAGGCTTTCTATAGGTATGTTAGGAATAAAAGAATGACTAGGGTAGGAATAGGTCCAGTCAAGGATAGTAGTGGGAAGTTGCGTGTGGAGGCGGAAGAGATTGGGGAGACACTGAATGAATACTTTTCTTCAGTATTCACTCAGGAACAGGGCATTGTTGGCGATGAGAATACTGAGGCACAAATAAGTAGAATGGATGGCCTTGAGGTATGTAGAGAAGAGGTGTTGGAAATCCTGGAAAAGGTGAAAATAGATAAGTCCCCTGGGCCTGATGGCATTTATCCTAGGATTCTCTGGGAAGCAAGGGAGGAGATTGCAGAGCCATTGGCCTAAATTTTTATGTCCTCGTTGTCTACAGGAATAGTACCAGAAGACTGGAGGCTAGCAAATGTGGTTCCCTTGTTCAAAAAGGGAGTAGGGATAACCCTAGTAACTATAGGCCGGTGAGTCTCACTTCTGTTGTGGGCAAAGTCTAAGAGAGAATTGTGGGCATTATGGTATGGTGAAGGTGCCACAGATACATAAATTGGGGCATTATGGTATGGTGAAGGTGCCACAGATACATAAATTGGGGCATTATGGTATGGTGAAGGTGCCACAGATACATAAATTGGGGCATTATGGTATGGTGAAGGTGCCACAGATACATAAATTGGGGCATTATGGTATGGTGAAGGTGCCACAGATACATAAATTGGGGCATTATGGTATGGTGAAGGTGCCACAGATACATAAATTGGGGCATTATGGTATGGTGAAGGTGCCACAGATATATAAATTGGTGCTGTTGCTTTGCATTTGGGTCAATGGAGTCAGTCCTAGTCACCAAGTCACAGAGCAGGTCCAGTGGTGCCGGAGGCAGTGTCTCTATTATGAGGAATGACTGGTAAACATGCTTTGCACTCTTACAACGGGGAAGGTAAACCAGAAACATCACACAATCATGGGAGTAGGATAGTTAAAGCTCGTATAAAGGTAACTTTACTTCAACTTGCACTTATTTAGTCATTTTAACGTCATAAACCATCTCAAACTGCTTCACAAAAGAAATGTTACAAAGTAAAGCTTTACTTTGGCAGCTGAAACGATGGCCACCAACAATGTTAAACAAGTGTGTCAGGCTTGGTACTTGCTTTAAACTGAGCTCAACACTATCTCTGGCAGGGATTAATTTAAAGTCATAGCTTTAAATTAAGGGGGAGTAGATATAGGACTGATGTTAGGGGTAGGTTCTTCACTCAGCGAGTCGTTAGTTCATGGAATGCCCTGCCAGTAACAGTGGTGGACTCTCCCTCTTTATGGGCATTTAAGAGGGCATTGGATAGGTATATGGAGGATAGTGGGTTAGTGTAGTTTAGGTGGGCTTGGATCGGCGCAACATCGAGGGCCCAAGGGCCTGTACTGCGCTGTATTCTTCTATGTTCTATGTTCTATAATATTGATTTGGGCAGTAAGAGAACAAATATGATCTGTCATGACAATGACTACAGCTGCCAATCTACTTTTACTGGGGGGTAACACTTGGTCTCCTTCCAGCCAGCTTCTCAAAGCAGAAGGGACCCATAAGCCAAATGGAAAATTCCTCTTCTCATTGGCCTTGATTTGGCATTTTAGTTATTTTAACATAGCTACAGAGTGCAGATGTTCCATCTGAATCCATGCTTTCTGAAAATGTCTTAGAGTAGGAATGGCACTGAAATTGGCAGCAGTATGAAATGTCCTGTTCACCTACCTCAATCCCTATCTCAGATCAGGCCAATACCTGCCCAAAATTTCAGGTCTTTGCCCTCTCATCAGAACATGAGAAATATTCAACAATTTCTAGCATCTTCGACCCAAAATGTTTGATTGGAATTAAGACAGAAAATCATACAAGGAATAAATAACCTGTGGAAGAAAAGGATAGTGGAGACTTAGGAGTTGATCACAACTTTTAGTCAATGTAAAGTCATTCTGAAAAGTAGATCAACCTTCAGTAATTTCAATGAGGACTAAAACAGCAAAACTGTTTCTGAAGATTAAAGATATGACAGGTGCTTTTTTCTCCACACTGGAAATTAAAGATTAAGGGAAGATACCTTCATTTCAGCGAACATACCATTCTGAATTATATTGTGTTCTACACATGATTTCCATTCTATCAATTATTATATTGAAGAGAGATGGGTCAGACAGTGGCAGTGTGGTCAGGTCACTAAGCTGTTAATTCAGAGGCACAGGCTAACGCTCTAGGGATATGGATTCAAATCCCAGCAAGGCAGCTGGAATTTAAATTCAGTCCATTCCTAAATCAAAAATTGAAAGCTGGTCTCAGCAATGGTAACTATTAAATCATTGTCAATTGTCATAAAAATCCATCTGGTACTTCAACCTCCTTTTGGAAACGAAATTTGCCCTCCTTAACTAATCTGACCAAAATGTGATTCCAGACACAATAAAGTTGACTCTTTTCCACCTGCTTAAATGGTCTCTCAGTTTAAGGGCAACTAAGGATAGGCTAGCAATGTCTGTATCACATGAAAGAACAATAAATAAATAAAAAGAAGGTTCTCTCACCATTCCCTAAGATGGAATCTCACAAGTGGAGACCATAATTCATAGGAGCAGAAACAGGCCATTCAGCCCAACAAGTCTCCTGTACCATACAATGGCTAATCTAATAACTCTCAAGTGCACTTTTCCATCTTTTCCTCATAACCCTTTATTCCCTTATTGATTAAAAATCTGTCGATTTCATTGCTGAATATATTTAATTACCCAGCCTTGACAGCCCTCTGTGATAGTGTTCCATAGGTTCACAACGCTTTGAGCGAAGAAATTCCTTCTTATCTCTGTCTTAAATGTACAACCCCCTGTTCTGAGATGATTTCTCCAAGAGGTTGCACAATCAGCAAAACATTGATTTAGGGCCTGCACATTAAAAATGAACAAAGATAACCCAATACCAACACATGCTTTCAATTCACTACTGTCATAGCATAATTACAATGTACGTTTCTAAAATGTTGCCAGGGTTGGAGGGTTAGAGCAATAGGGAGAGGCTGAATAGGCTGGGGCTATTTTCCTGGAATGTTGGAGGCTGAGGGGAGACCTTATAGAGGTGTATAGAATCATGAGGGCACGGATAGGGTAAATAACCAAAGTCGTTTGCCCAGGTGGGGGAATCCAAATCTAGACACCATAGGTTTAAGGTGAGAGGGGAAAGATTTATAAGGGTGTGTGTATGGAATGAGCTGCCAGAGGAAGTGAGGGAGGTTGGTAAAATGACAATATTAAAAAGACATCTGGATGGGTATATGAATAGAAAGGGTTTTGAGGGATATGGGCTAAATGCTGGCAAATGGGACTAGATTAATTTAGGATTTATGATTGGTATGGACAAATTGGACTGAAGGGTCTGTTTCCATTCTGTGCAGCTCTATGGCTCTCTGACTATGTTCTTCACAAACCCAAGACATCAACATGTCAGAGAAGTTAGACTTGCCATTACATTTCCAGTTAAAACTGTACACCAGATGTGTCTTCACAAACCCAAAAGCACTGGTGAAAGAAAAAAAGTGACAACAATTAAACTGCATGGCATCATTTAACATCCTGAGAACATTAAATTTTCTCCTCCCACCCCCACCAAATCAGAATTTGAACAGATTGATTCAGACTCCAGTGTGCATCCTGACATGGTCAAACTGACAACTAGTGAGAGACATCATGATTGAGTTGGACTGATCGATGTTTGGCAATGTCTTCTCTTGAGGTAAAACATAACGTGATGCCCAACAGCAAGACGTCTACATTGCACTATTTTCTGCTTGTTGAAAGCCACAAAAATATTTTCTATTTCTATTCAACAAATTAATTCTACAGAATAAAAGATAAACAAATATTAAGCAATTCAAAGATATTAGAATCCTTTCTTTCTATTAAAGCTACAAAATGGGACTACCAGAGTAAGAGTGGACAGTATCTTTTTGCACAATTTCAATCAGTTAATCTTTATCCTGCAGATAGAGCCTCTGTTACAATTGACAATTTGATTCTGACATGAAGTGGAAATGCTTCTTTGTCCCACAGTCTATCACAGGTACCTGCAATGCAGATCACATCACAGCATTATGCATGATAGATCTTAACTCACAGCTGAGAGTAACATACCTATTAGCAAGCTGGAAGAAATTAAATATTCAGACACAAATGTAGCATAAACTATCTGAAACGGTACTAAATATTTTCCTGCACACACACCATTTGCTAACGTTTGAAAATAAACATTATTGCAAATTGTGTGCTCTTAACCCTCTTGTACTTTGTTTTTTTTTCTGTTTTAAACAATCATGCCTATTTCGAGAGAGGGAAGCAAAAATAATGAGCAAGCTTTGAAATAATTTGAAAACCATTTCAGGAAAAGAATCATGGCATTTTAAATCAATTTGACTAGTAGCCTAGTGGCAGCTAAAGTAGCACAATGCAGCATTATTGCTGCAAATTTAGCAACTTATATCCATCTGCGACATGATAGTATAGAGGAGCAATTGTTTAATGGTGTGTTGAATAATTGGTACATCATTTAGCATGGCTAAGCTTATTGCACAGTTTTGCATCCTAATCCATTTGATAGCAATTTATTTATTATTACTTTAACTTTGAAAGCATTGTTTCCTAATTTCTTGATAAATTGTTCCTGTGTAATGTTTAGGAGCAAGTTTTCAACCATTAGACTTAAGATGAATTCAAAAAAACACATAGTTTGCATAGGGTGGTTTGGATAGGATACTGTTGAACTTCGCTGAAGGTTTCCAGTTTGCTTATATCTCTAGAAAATAAACAGACAGTGAGAGCTAGCCACAGATGAAATCAATCCAATTATTTCGGTTATCAAATCTCAATCATTCTTCTAAAGGCATTCTGTAATCTGTGGTATATCACAAGCTTTGCTACTATCCTCTTAACTTTCTTTTTTCTCTCATTATGAAGTCTTGGTTGTTTATGGTATCAGATGGCATTGCTGATTTTAAAACTTGCAATATCACATATTTGAGGGTGGAAGCCCTGGCTAAATAGCTACCCCTTGATTCTGATTACAATTTTGATTACAATTTTCAAAAATACTGAAGAGCACTCTGCAAAGAAAAAACTTTGCATCTCACTGCAAATATTAAGGAGACACTTCTTAAGACAAAGGTTACTGTATAATAATGCTCTCTTCATGAAAAATGTTGTTCAATTGGTGTTGGGTGGAGTGGGGGTGGCAAGTTAATGAAAATTTCAGAACTGAGATTGCTGAAAATAATAACGAGTTAACGAAACATTTCATCTTGTCCTGATCAGAACAAACGCAAGAATGCCAAATTTAAAATAATCATAAAGATTCATACTATAGGAAAAAGGTTTGAGCATGTGGCTGAGGCATTGCCACTGCAAAAGCAATGGGGAACAATAAACACTCCAAGCTCCAAGGTAATTCAAAAGGTGTTCAACTTGAATATAGTTTGTTTGTAGAAGACAGGTTTCTCTGAATGAATTTATATCACCTTCCAGTGAACAGAAATTAGCCATGTTAGAATATTGACAGATTGTCTCAAATTGGTGCTGTATTTTCAGATACTTTCACTGCCTGGACATTGTTTTCTGGTTTGGGTAGTTCACTGCTGCATCTAGGGGCGAGGTTCCCATCAGCAGTCAAAGATGGACCACTAGTGAGTCTAAACAGAAGACACTTGTCTTACATCATGAGGGAGTGCCAAATGAATCAGAGGATTGCCTACAATTTTAAAATCAGAAGCAAAAATGTTTACTGTGAGATGTGATTCCATGATTAGGGGCTTGACTTGCTGGACAATATTGAATGTGTTAATAGCTATATTAGCATCCACCTTAAGATAATCAGTTGAGCTTGTATAATAGTTCATTAATATTAGGCATTTTAATTAACATGCAAACCCTGTCAGAGCCACCAAATATTGCGATAGAATTGGGTGGAGTATTCTTCACAACCTTCCACCTCTATTCATTGGAGGTTGCCTTGCAATATGGAATAATAATGACTGCAGTATTGCCATTTCTGGCGCTAAAATATTATTGAGGCCCCGAAAGTGTTAAACCACTAAAATGAAATTTGTGCACCAAACAAGGGAGTCAAACATCAACATGAGGTTGGAAATGAAATTTGCTTTTTGAAAGCTGGATCTAGTTACAAGGTGTGAAATTAAACCCAGTCAGCTATCTGACTAATGAACAGGCTGACAAAGATCACAAACAGCTAAACCAATGTCAACTTTATTAGATATATGCAAATATTTGTGAGATCATTTATGCTAATAAAAAAACAGAGAAAGTCAGGGATATTGTTCAGTGTCCATTAGCACACAAACAAAATCATAGTACTTGTACAGCTCTATGCTATCATAATGTATCTCTCCTTACTTTAATCTTTCTTCCTTTCAGAGTATGTTTTTTAAGACATTGCTATTTGTTAAAATTACCTTCTTGAGGTTTTGCACATATTATTAGTCATAATGCCAAGTTAAAAATATAAAATTAAAACCTAAAACCTTTTTGTGGGAAATTTAAATATTTGGAAAGCAAAGTTTAAATACCCTGAAATATTCTGTTTATTGCAAACAGGAGACCTCCATTGCATGAAGTAAAAAACAACGACCTTATATAAATATCCAGACTGAAAAAAAAACAGAAAAATCAATGTGGGAGGAAAGAGATCCTTTATTAGAATTTTGTGGCATTTTGTGTAGCGTGCTTTGCATTTCAATGATGTGAATGAGCAGATCTGCTATTTTTACTTATCTGACATGGCAGTGAAAAGGAAGCAAAAGCATGAAGGGTGAAGATTAAAGATGAAGGGGGAGAAGATAGCATGTGGAAGAAAAGTAGGAGAGCAGTGAAGCAGAAGAGGCAAAAGAGAAGAAAAGGAGAAGGAAATTAGGAAGAATTGAATTGGTTTTGGTAAATTACTGGTATTTTTATGAAGTGGGTAGATATGATTTAGAATGCTTGCAAATAAATTAATATCAATAAATTAATAAAGAGAAAAAGCTTCCCTCCTCACAGTAATAAACAACCAGTGGAAAACAATTCTGTATCAACCAGCTCTTGTTAAAAAGGACCTGGTTAGTAACTCAGTTGAAGGATGCAGAATGAAGCTATGGACTGATAAAATCAAATAAGAAATGGGTCTGATGATAATCCATCATTCGTCTGCCTCTGGTGTCTGAGGGGAGGGTGGTGATCAGGATTGAGTTGTGGATGTGAGACAATGGACAAATGGTTTAAATGAGCTAAATGCTTGACAGCAATAAGCAATGGGGAGATTAATGCCAATGATGGCAATATCACGCTTCCCTTTCCTGGAGTTGGTGAAAGAAGTGGCAAAAGGGGAAATATTGTGGCAAATTTGCCCTGGATTGAATCGCACCTCCTTAAGACCATAAGACATAAGAGCGGAAGTAAGGCCATTCGGCCCATCAAGTCCACTCCGCCATTCAATCATGGCTGATGGGCATTTCAACTCCACTTACCCGCATTCTCCCCGTAGCTCTTTTTTTTTAACAATCAATAAGATCATTACTTCACATTCCTGACCAACTCTGATGAACTGAAATCAAAAATGCTGGAAATCATAGCAGATCAGGCAGCATCCATGGAGAGACAGCAACTAATATTTTGAGTATGGATAACTCTCCAGCATCTGCAGTAATTTGCTCCTGATAAACTATCTCCCTGTGCCTTAAAAACATTCAAGGATTCTCTTGCATTGAATTTTGAGGAAGAGAGAGTTCCAAACACACAAAATCCTGAGAGAAAAAAAAATTCTGCTTACCTCAGTTATAAATAGTTGGCCCCTTATTATGAAAGAGTGATCCCTCATTCAAGATTCTCCCGAAAGAAAATCATGTCAAGATCCAAGTATTTATAAAATTTAAATCAAGACATTTCTTGTATGATTAATGTATTGTCACTATTTAATTAGCAACTCCAAAGTGAAACAATATTAACAGAGTTATTTTTAAACAGAGATATACCATATGAGCACTGAGCCCTCTAAGCTGACTGCTGCTCTGACATTCCTCTGGGATATTGCGCACACCATGTAAGTTCCACTTTGGGTTTCAGAAGTCAATGTCACTCATGAACATCAGCGAAGAAAGGAACAATTGGGAGTAAGTAAGTGGTCTGAGGCACCAGATTCTATCCTGGACCCCGTCACCCCCACTCCCATCAGAACTAAAATGTTAACCAATAAAATTTTGAGGGAGGCTTTTTACATGGCCAGGTCTGAAGGCTCTGTCGCAGCAGGGGTAGGACATTTCACCAGCTGTTCAGGGTGAAGGTATGTAGCACTGGATCAGTATTTAGGACAGTATTTGGTGTGATCACCTGCTCCCAACCTATGAGCACCTGGAGGTGGGGGGGCAATAGGGGCTGGGCTTCAAAAGGCTATGGGAGGACGAGAACAAAGAGGATGCTCTTCAATGGATCCAATGGACAGAGAATCATAGAATCCCTACATTGTGGAAACAGGCCCTTCGGCCCAACAAGTCACACTGACCCTCCGAAGAGTAACCCACCCAGACCCATTCCCCTATTATTCTATATTTATCCGACTAATGGACCTAGCCTACACATCCTTGAACATTATGGGCAATTTAGCATGGCCAATTCACCTAATGTGCACATCTTTGAACTGTGGGAGGAAACTGGAGCACCCAGAGGAAACCCATTCAGACACTGGGAGAATGTGCAAACTCCACATAGACAGTCATCTGAGGCTAGAATCAACCCCGGGTGCCTGGTGGTGTGAGCCAACAATGCTAACCACTTAGCAAGAGACACCCCACCACCAACCCATCTCAACAAACCAACCTACTGCATGCCCTCAAAGGGAAATCTGCTGGCCTAGACCAGTCGTAGCATCTGTTAAATCCCAATGGGACAAGGCCCTTAATCAAGGACTCAATTGTCTCACTGATAGGCAAGCTACCTTCTCAACTGGTACTATGGTGATGGGGAACTGCCAGTGGATGGGCAAGGCATTCATGCGATTTATCACACTCCCAATCTCCTGAAACTGTTGTGATGAAAATGCAAAATCTGACCAGAGTCACTATTGGGAGGTAACTAAATCTATTTGACCAATATTAGTTAACAGATGAACAGTAACCTGGATATTCCCTTCACTTAATATCATGCCCATGGGGCACCTAGAGGAAATATGACAGTTTTTTTAAAAAACTCAATACTTGGAATTAAATGTACGGGAGCTCCAATTTCAAGTATACACAATGAGTCATACCAATTTGTATCATTTACAAATTTTACATCAGATTCCCTCTGGGCAGATGAGCTCCAACTCAGTTTAATGAATTATCAAAATGACAGCACAGCAATTCCTCACTACAGCAATGAAACATCAGTCTGCAATCTATGAAAGTGTTACCTCTGAGCTGAAGATGACACCCGGATGTGAGTGAACGGTACATTTCAAACAGAAGCTCAATCAAATGATAGATGTTTTTTGGCAAGCTGGAGAAATGAACTAAAACATTCACAAAAGTACTCCATGCTCCCCTACTACATGACATCTCTGCTGACAGTCTACAGATCCTGTGCTTGAAAGTAATGTGTTCAGATGGTAAATTCAGCTTTGAGGTGAAAGATTAGTTATGGCGTACAAAAGGAAGAAGCAAAATATGAAAAAAATACTGGTGAAATGAGCAACATGCTGCTGACATTTTTCACCTTGTGCTCAACAGGATCAATGCAAGGACACTAAATTTTAAACAGCATGTTCCTTTGGAGTGTTGTAATAGGCAGAGTCAAACCCTGCACAAACAGCCGATGCTTGTAATACCCAAAGCAAAACATTTACTGTTTGATGTAATGTAGTGATTGGATGGCAATTACTGAACAACTTTGCACGTGCTAATAGAGTCATAGCTTTAGTACAACCAAATGATGATAATAAAACAATCTTGTAATGTGGTTCGTTTGTGTTTTTTCGAAGCAACATACATTAATTCTTTGCAGATATAAATAACTTGCATCTATCCGAATTACCAAGGAGCATGGGAAGTTGAATGCTTAGCAGGACAATGCTTTGGAAAATCAGTCAATTGTCAAGCCAACCTTTCCCCTTTTCTAGTGTAAACTGTTGTGAGTATTTGAAATTTGATATTCTTGCAATTACCCTGACAAATGCACAATTAAAAGCTTTGGCAGCATTTCTCTCTGTTCACAAATACGCAAGTGAAATGCATACCTAACTGTCCCATGGGCTTATCCATGTAAGCATTGGACTCGAGAGTAATCTAACTTGATGGGTTATGAGGAGCAGGAAAGGCTTCTATCCCATTTTCCTGGGTTCACTGCCACCCAGGATGTCTAAATGAATGACCAACTGCATCTCCTCTTTACTTTAGTGGCCAATTGTTTTTGGTGAGGCAGATTCCTGGGAAAGTGCAAGGGAATTTTTAATCTGATCAAGAATTGTCCAAGGAGCACTAATAGCAAAGCCGTGTTACAAACAATGAGGCTTCCATTCTCTACAGTCAAAAAAAAACTACATTACCCCTAATCCAGGGTTGCAAAAGAAAATGTTTATGCATAGATTTCTGAATTGGAGCATTTTGCAATAAAAGACAAGCAATGGCAAATGAACCAGCTAAAATCCCCTACTGTGAAACATCTAAAATAATGACCTCGCTACAGATGAAGTGCACTGCAGCAACACAAAATGAACATTATGAACTGAGCCTCAATGTTCAACAGTGCGGCTGCATGTTGTCTGAATGTTGGATTATCATCACCTTCGAGAAATTCACCCATTTTTCAAAGAGTGAAAAATTTATATGCTCATTACATTAGTGCAGTGAACAGAGTGGTCTGCTCAGGAGTGATCTATAGTATGAGATGATACAGAGCTTTATTAGCATAACATGCAAATATTACAGATTCTGCAAATCTGAAATCAGAACAGAAAATGTGGAAATACTCATCCACAGATCATGTAGCATCAGGAGGGAGAGAATCAGATAGAACATGATTTTCTCCCTCACTCCAATGGCAGGCACAATGGAAAGTTTGATAATGTCATTGGGTGGGTTTCCAAAAATAGATTATCACATTACATTCTCTATTCTTAGATAGCAATAGCAAATTTGTGCCATTAGGTCTCAAGAAGCCTCTTTTCAAATTATTAATTCTACACCTCATCCTATCAACATCTGCTTTCTGATTAATTTCTTCCCCACTCGAGAAACTCAATACTTCAAAAATTCAACAATAACAATATAGTGGATGCCTAATGAGTTCTATCCTTAGTGTTCTATCCTGGTGAATGAGTGTTGGTGAGGTGGCACGGTGGCTCAGTGGTTAGCACTGCTGCCTCACAGCACCAGGGACCCTGGGTTTGATTCCAGCCTCAGGTGACTGTCTGTGTGGAATTTGCACATTCTCCCCGAGTCTGCATGGGTTTCCTCAGAGTGCTCCAGTTTCATCCCACAGTCCAAAGATGTGCAGGTTAGATGAATTGGCCATGCTAAATTGCCCATAGTATGGGTTAGATGCATCAGTCAATGGTAAATATAGGGTAGGGGAATAGGTCTGGGAGGGCTACTCTTTGGAGGGTCAATTGTGGACTTGTTGGGCCAAATGGCCTGTTTTGACACTGTAGGGATTCTACTTTCTTTTGTTTGGCTTTACTTGTAACTGCTTCAACTACAGGAGGTGCCTCCATGGTTAATGGCAATCCCTGGACCGTCCGTCTGCTCAACTGGATAGTATTAGCCTCAGAACATTAGGTTTCTTGTTGTCAAGAGGGTTCAGGCATCATTTATTGACATAAAGTTAGCATCCATGGACATGGACACCAAGCATTTTCTAGATATTCATTGTCAAAGGGGAGAAGTGTTTGGTGTAGTGACAGTGAACTCCAGTCAGGCAAGGAGCAATGCTATGATCTGTCCACAAGATATGTCAATTTCAGTTCTAGGGGTTGGCCATGGTTAGTCAGGTTGGTCAAATGCAAGGTTGGCGATCTGCACAGTTGCAGTCTGGGGGTCTACCCTGTTGTAGTCTGGGAATGTGCCCTGTTGTAGTGTGAGGATCTTCTGTTGCAGATTGGAAGCATCAAAGGCTAAGTGGAAGCTCCCAGCTACAGTGTCTGGCCTTTAAATATAGTGCCAGGTGGACTTGCCAAGGGTGAGAATCCCTGCTCAATTGCCACATAATTCAGTGGGTGACTCACACAATATCTAATTTGCATAGTTAATAGGATTATATGTTGAAGAAAGAGATGGATTTTCTTTTAGATATTAAAGATGCCAAAGGGGAGAAAGCAGAATTATGGCATCGAGAGAGCGGATCAGTCATGATCATACTGAATGGCAAAGCCGAATAATCTACTGTTGCTCCTATTTTCTACGATTCTATAACTGCACAATCACACAAGATAACCCGCCTCAGCCACCAGCGGAGATTATAAACAACAGGTTCACTGCCACCCTTAGCATTTCATCAGCACTGGAAAAAGTTACAGCTTGAAGCAAGCATAGTCGCTGGGGATTTCATAGAGTGGAAACAAAGAGAAACACAAGAAAAGGTAAATGGAAGGCTGAAAAGCAGAAGAGGTTAAGTAGCAAAAGTAATACTCAGGTATTATGACACTGCAGGATTTTGATACAAAGGCCCCAAAACTGGTTGGAGCTGCTTGTTGTAAGAGACCCATGAGTAATAAAGTCCATAAAAGTTAGAATAAAATGTCTCTGTATTCAGCATGGTCAGTCTCGAGTGACATTTGGCTGGCAGTACCATTAAGAACTTGGCAAAGATCAAGCGAGGGAGTCTGAGAAAAATGTGATTTACTATCTTTTGTTTAAGAGCTAATGGTGGGTTTGTCAACATTGTCACAAATAACCACAACTTTAATGTTTGTAACGTGTGTTCATAAAAAAAAGTGCAATAAAAACACTCAAAGACTAATGTTAAATTAAACTCACCAGGAGAGGATGTCTTACATGCTCGACCTCCATCTTCCAAAGTTTCTGTCGATTATGACTTCACATTACTGTCACAAAGTGAGCATTCAATTCAAAGTCACATTTAGATTCTTAATAACAGGGACAGGTGACAACCACTGTGTTTCAGGTTTATTGGTACCTTAGTGAAGGGTTCAATGTGTTGAGAATTCAGAAGGCAACAATGATTAACATGTCAAAAGCTCATAAATCACAGGCTAGCTGACTTTTAAAATCTATAGAGAAACTTAACAAAACTTAAACATGTATTTCAAAAATCAACTTTTCTAAGATAATCGCTGAGTGTAGATTGTATCAATAGGATTTACCATGGAATTTTATTTTCTCCTTTTGGCAGTATATCTCTCTAGTGGGCTGAACCCTAACCCAAAATACTAGATGAATTAGGTCCAGATATGGACATGGTTAACATCTGTTTTTCTACCCAATCCTGACACTAAGCCACTCACTTCTGATCTTAAATGAGTCAATTGGGTGGTGAGGTAATGAAATAAACAGGGGTGTGGGGATGAAACTTTTAACAAGTTAATGAGACTGTTTGCCCATATTATGACTCTGGTTTTGAATCCAATTGTGATTGGCGTGGTTCCCCTAGCCCACATCTGCATGATGGCTTACTGGATTCAAAAGCAAAGTGTTTGTAGACCACCCTTCCAACAGCCAACTTGGTAAGGTCCCTCCCCACGCAGCAACCTTCACATCCAAGTCTTCCATAACTCAAAACCCAACACTGGGCCTCAAATGCACCAGCCGAATCTACACCAGTCAATTGTTTTGCTATCAGCCTGCCTTTCCAGCAGGTATGGTTTACATTTCAAGTGTCTAGTATCCATGAATTGTTTATCGCTTTTATTTTAAGAACATGTTACAAATGAATTTATTCTTTGGCTTTAATAACGATGGATGATAAATATTTTTCGCACACTAAATACTAAGGGGAACATTTGATACACTGCAAGGTGTACTGTAAATCAAATTTGTTATATTAGCAAAATTATGGCAAGTCAGTGAAAAAGTCTTTGGACTTCTGTCCCTTCTGCACTTATTCTCATCAAAATTACAAAGTCTATTCAGTTGTGTTATGGTTAAGAAAACAGCAATTGGTGCAAAGTGCATTTCGTTTCATTCCTATGTTACTGACCTCAGTTTTTATTGCTCTGGGACAGTACTAAATGTTTACCCACAGAAGGAAGGAAGGAGGAATCAGCTGCTGCTATATGCGTCTCCAGTAGCAACTGGTTCAGAGCAACATGACTCAACGCCTAGGAATGGTCTGCTCACTCATCCCCTTGCTAACAATTATGACTTGAGCCAAAGAGGTGAGGAGAAAATTCAGAGAGTAAGTCCTTCACAAAGACTGTAAAATGAAAAGGAAATGATGCATGAAGTTTTATACATCACTACAACATGATAATTGAGAAGTTTAATCAAGGTTGAAGGAGACGACAAGCATGAAGTTATTGCAGAGGCTGTGAAAGTTCAAACTTACTATGTTCCCTTTCAAGTTTCTAATTCTGTGTACAATTGACACATGTTCCAATCTTTAGGCCTAAGTCTATAAAACCCTGAAACCCTGTCCCAGACAAAATATACAGAAATCGGTTTATTCTCTGACATTGGAAAAAAATTATCAAAAATCTGTTGTCCAGCCATTGAGTCATAGCCTTGTACAGCACGGAAACAGATCCTTCAGCCCAACTCGTCCGTGCTGACCAGCTATCTAATCCTATGTGTCAGCATTCAGCCCATATCTTTCTAAACCTTTCCTATTCATGTACCCATCCAGATGCCTTTTAAATGTTACAATTGTACCAGCATCCACCACTTCCTCTGGCAGCTCATTCCATACACACAACCACCCTCTGTGTGAAAAAATTGCTGTTGTGTGATTTTTAAACTCTGTCTATCCCAGTCCAGCACTGGCTCCTCCACATCATCGGTTTAGAAACAGTGACAAGAGAAGCAAGATGAGCATTTGGCCGGTTGAGCCTGTTCCACCATTCACTATGATCACTTCTGTCTGAACACCACTCTCCTGCTCCCTCCCCGCGATGGTTTCAGAGGTTCTTCAAAACAACAAGAAGAAAGAAATACTGTATGGGATCAATTCACCAGAATTAATGCTTCCAAATGTTTACATGTTTGTAGTAACAGCGCGCCACATGTTTGGGAAAACAAAGCTCTGAAGAGGAGTCACAGAATTTATTTTTGAAGTACGTAAGCGTGTACTATTTATTGAGATTAAAGTCAGAGGTCCTTCTTTAACATAGGTTCTTGCATGGCTAATTCCATGCCTGAAGTAAAACTTTCCTACAAGAGCTTTCCTAGGTCACTCGGGATGAAAGATTCTGATCACTCCACTTCAGCTGGTGGCAGGCTTTGCAATTAGTCACAAGCATTCCAGGCTCCTACTCCAGAACTTTGACACAAGTAATAAGGCTGAAATGCTGGTGCAGTACTGAGGGTGTGCCACACTGCCTGAGATGCCTTTTTTTTAGATTTTAGATTAGATTCCCTACAATATGGGAATAGGCCCTTCAGCCCAACTTGTCCACACTGACCCTGAGTAATCCATTCAAACCCATTCCCCTACCTTATGTTTATCCCTGGCTAATGTATCTATCACTATGGGCAATTTAGCATGGCCAATTCACCTGACCTGCACATCTTTGGATTGTGGGAGAAAACCATAGCACCGGAGGAAACCCAAGCAGACACGGGAAGAACATGCAAACTCCACACAGACAGTCACCTGAGGTGGGAAACGAACTCGGGTCCCTGGCACTGTGAGGTATCAGTGCTAACCACTGAGGCATCGTGCTGCCCCTGATTCCCTGCAATGTGGAAACACACCCTTCGGCCCAACAAATCCACACTGACCCTCCGAACAGTAACCCAACCCAGACCCACTTCCCTCTGACTTATGCACCTAACACTATGGGCAATTTAGCACGGCCAATTCACCTGACCAGTACATTTTTGGACTGTGGGACAAAACCACGAGACATGGGGAGAATGTGCAAACTTCACACAGAAAGTCACCTCAGGCGGGAAATGAATCCGGGTCCCTGGCGCTGAGGTAGCAGTGCTAACCACTGAGCCACCGTGCCACCCTTTTGCATGAGATATTAAGTCAAGACCCCTACCATCCTGCTCTAGTGAATGTAAAAGATTCCAATTTACAATTTGTTCTCAAAAAGAGTCATGGGATTCGAAATGTTAACTCTGCTTCCTTTCCACAGATGTTATCAGAGCTGCTGAGTTTCTCCAGCAATTTCTGTTTTCGTTTCACAGTTTGTTACTGAGTTACCCCAGTGTCTGAACCAATATTGAATATGCAAACAGAATCATACTCTGAAGATCATAACTGTCTCAAAAAGTTAACTCGCTTTCTCTTGCCATAGATATGGTCAGATTTCTGGAGTTTCTCTAGTACTTTCTGTTTTTAATCTTGCACAAGTCAGATTGTCTGATGATTGTCATATTGCTGCTTGTGTATGGGAGTTTGTTAGGTGCAAAACTGGACACGCCTCGCACATTGTAGCATTGAACTACAAATGTTTCCAAAATATACAAACCTGGTCGTGAAGAACTCTGAAATATCTGGTGGTAATTAAATGGCTATGTAAAAGTTCTGCTTTGTTTTAAATGTTTCTCTCCTCTTCTGCTTTAGTTGTTAACCTTTGCTGATAATAAAAGCTGTCAACAGAAAGTATGCATTGAATTTATCAGGTTTTCTAACTCCTTCTAAGAGCTTCAAGAGGAGAAGTACGCTTTGGACATGCAACCTCAGTACATGAACAAAATTGGACAATTGACTGCAAAGCTCCCAAAGCTATCAAGATAAGGGACAAGTCAAGTATAAATCCATTAAAAATAATCAAACTAATTGCTTGTACAAGTACAAACCCACAAAAAAATCAAACTAATTGCTTGTACACATCATGGCCAATTATCAGATTAAACATTTTAAGTGTCAACGTTGGAAACACATGGGAAAGGATTGTTTTTGTTATCTATCAGTGGTCATATAGTGGGAATAGGTGAAATTTCCAATAATGGACAACTGTCCTTTTTCTCTTAATCAAAACATAATGCATCAGAATTGAAGCAATATTTTGAAAAAGTCCAACTACCCTGAAAGGGGGTTGCTTAGGAGTGAAGTAGAATAAAGAAATCTGTGGCAGGTTGTGTAATACAGACAATCTCCTGATGTACTTTACAGGAAATAAAAGAAGAACTTAGAAGAATACTGACAAGGGAGACAACAAATTGACATTCATTCACACAATCTATCCTGTTTAATTATGCTAAAATATTCAGACAAATATGTTGTCTAAAGTGACATACTCTTAAGTAATCTTCATTCAGTCAAATACTTTATTCTTCATTTGACAAATGGGTCTTTTCAGTCTCTTCCAATGGGAATGGACTGCTGGCATGAACAAAATCAATTGCACGGTTGATGTACTTTCAAGACCTTCTTCGGTATAAAGGGTGTTGCATTGTCATAAGGCAAGTTGCTCCCTTTCAAAGCCATATAAACTGCACACCTCTGAAACACTGAAACACGTAGCACTTGACTCTATACTTAAGCACATTAAGTTTAACATTGCTCAGCAGCCTATAATTTCTTGGAGAGTACCAAAGTAAAGAAATTGCCTGGCAGGTCATATAGCGAACTAACATTGTATATCGAGAATGTTTTCAACTCAAGCATGCAGAGGACCACAAAAGGTAAGTAATCTATCTTCATTCTGCACTCATCATCTGCACACATTTAGGACTGTAATGCATCAAAACACTTAGCAGAGTTGGACCTTTTAAAAAAAGAAAATATCTCAACCAACAAAGCCGCCTGAAAGGCGAATACCTTTCTTTTACTGGCAGATAACCACAGTCCTTTTTTAAGAAAAATCCTAGCACTTTTTAAAAGCTTCACAAAGAATTTCTCGTGGTTAAAATTTACCAAACTTGGAGGATCCAAGATGGTGGTGACCTAAGAGGATCAGGTTGCTGGGCTCCACGCCATAACATCGGCAGGACGGATCTAGAACCAATCCCATCCATGTTACTGTGAACAAAAAAAAGTAGTAAAAGAGCTACAGAATGTGAAAATTTCACATACCTTCATTTTTGCTGCGGGAGAAAAGCTGAAGAAAGGAGGGAGTTCACCTGTGGCGGGCTTGCTTACTCACAAAGAATTGGTTGAGGAGTTCACCAAATATCGTGTGGTCCTGGGGAAGCAGATTGAAGAAAAAGAATCAAGGAAAAGCTGCCCCCAGTCTCTGCTGTGCTGTAAAAGTACGAACAGCAGCTGGAAGACTTGGGGAAAAGAACTGATGAGCTCGAACACAGGGTCACAGGAGTGGAAGCAGAAGCTGATTCATCCAAGAGTCGGATGGAAGCCCTGGAAACACAGGTGCATTGTTTGCTGGATCTGGTGGAAGACCTTGAGAATAGGGACAGAAGAAAGAATTTTCATGTTGTTGGCATGCCGGAGGGGATGGAAGGTGAGCAGCCAGTGGAATTATTTGAGAAGTGGTTCCCGGAATTTCATAGTTTGGATGCCAAAAAGGGAAGGATAAAGATCAAAAGAGCCCACCTATTATCAGCACAGAGGCTAGGAACGGACCAGCGCCCTTGTCCTGTCCTGGTAGGGTTCCATCATTATAAAGACAAACAGAGAGTGACGGAAGTTTCCAGAGCCCAAGGGAAGGATCCAAGGGCATTGGTGTGTGAGAGCTCCAGCCTCATGATTTTCCAAGACTTTTAGATAGCGGTGATCCAGAAGAGGAAGTCCTAGGGCAGCATCAAAAAGAGATTGAGAGCGCTTGGGATCCAGTACTCTTTAACATATCCAGCGGTACTTTGGATTAATTATAAAGGAACTGTGCATTTACTTGACTCACCAGAGAAAGCAAGGAATTTGTGGACATGCTGACTTAAGCCAGACGATTGAATAGGCACAGACAACAAAGTTGTTCGGATTTGTCCTCCATCAGAGAGGACTTAGTGGAGTTTCCTTTTGCTGGTAAGAAGTTGTGTTAAATTATGCTCGGGATGGATAGAGTATTTACCTTTAATTTTTAAGTTAAGTTACATCAAGACAAGGGCGATGTATTAACTTGTAACTTCCTTGTGTATATTACTAGTCTTTTTTTTCTTGCCTTCTTTTTGCTACTTTATCCTGGGTTGCCTGTGTTTGTGGTACAACCCTAGCTAGTAGAGTTAAGAGGGTGGTTGGAATGGTTTATAGAGTTTTGGGATGTGTAGGTGCCCCTTTGAATGTGGGGTAAATTCCTCTAATTAGTGCCTTAGGTGCTTTTCTGCTTTTCTGTTTTTGGTGTACATAGTTTTTGCAAGTCTTGTAGGTTTGTTGGTTGTAGCTGTTTTAGTTTATGTAGTTTTTGTGTTTTGTGGACTTATACTGAAGCTCAGCGATTCATAGTTCGAGTTCTTCTTCTCTGGAGTCTAAGTGGTGCTATGGAAGTTTATGGCTAAGGATGTGATCAAGTAGTGTACCTGGAACATTAAGGGAGGCACTCGCCAGTCAAGAGGAAGAAGGTACTCTCCAGTTTTAAAAGGAAAAGGGTGGATGTTGCCTTATTGCAAGAAATACACCTAGATGATGCAAAGCATTAGAAACTGCAACAGAATGGATATGATCGGATTTATTTCTCATTTTTCAATACTAGGAGTAGGGGGGTGGCCATACTTGTTCAGAAGAATCTTCCATTTAAGTTGTTAGAGTATATTAAAGACAGACACGGGAGAATTGTAATCTTTAAATCTTTGATAAATGGGGAAAGAATATGGCATCTTAAATGTTTATTGTCCTCTGACCCACCCCCTCAAGTTCTTGATAAGTGAACTTTCTAACCTGGTTAACTTTGCATGTCAGCATATTATTGTAGGGGGGGATTTTAATTGTCTAATAGATCCTACAGTAGACAGGCTACCCAAAAGTCTCCCCAATATCTTCTTCACGATCTCAGCAATTAAGAGATTCGTGTGTTGAATTAGGACTGGTAGATGTTTGGATGCGCCTTCACCCTACACTGGCAGGGATTTTACGTTTTTCTCGAATCCACACAAATGCCATACCAGGATTGATCTCTTTTTGACCTCTGCAGCGTATTTGGGCTCGGTGGTGTCATGTACAATTTATCAGAAATGTCACTATTTCTGATCACTGGTCAAAAGTAGGATACTATGTTAGGTTCAAGGCACTGGTGACTGTAACCGATCATCCTTAAGTATCGCAAATTTACTGAATTCTTTTCTACTGAATTCAAGGCTTCTTTAGACATTAATTCAGGCTCGGCCAATAATCCATCCATCCTCTGAGAAACTAAAGCCTATGCTAGAACGTTAGTTATTTTCTATTCTACCAGTAAGAAATTGCAGAAGGGTGAGTAGTAACACTTAAAGGCAGCTGAAAAGGCATACTTTGATAGGCCCTCATTGGCTAAACTGCAAAGGATCATAGTGCTTTGGACCACAGTGAACTCCATGTTCACACAGACAGCTCAGAGGGAGCTTACATTTGTAAAGCAAAGGTTGTTTGAGCATCGGGATAAGCTGGGCGTATCTTGCCAGGAAATGGAGTGCTCCCCAAACCATTATCTCGATCAGGGAAAATACTGGAAATTTAACCCATGATTCAAAAAGGATGAATGCAGCATTTCAGAAATTTTACTCCGAACTATACCAGTCTGAAAGTTATGAGGATGAGCAGGCTAGGATGGAGTCTTTTTTTTAAGAATTTAGACCTCCTGGGAGTGACCACTGAGCAAAAGTCTCTCCTTAATGTCCCACTGTCAGTGCAAGAGGTGCAGGAGACTGTGAGGCAGCTTCAGAATGGAAAGGCGCCTGGTCTTGATGGACCTCCCAGTGAGTTTTACAAGGAATTTATAAATATACTGTCAGGACCGATGCTTAGTATGTTTCATGATTCACATAGTCGTAGCCTCCTCCTGCCATCTTTGAGAGTGTCAAACATCTCTCTTATCCTTAAAAAGGTGAGGGCCCCGGAAGACATTCTCCCCCATCTGCTGTATCCTACGTGAATGCTTCTTCTGCTTTTTACTAAGCAAACATTCAGAAGACTGAATGGCTGGCTCAGTTCCTTTATCTAGTATCGCAAGTGACCTCTTCTTAAACTAACTAAACTGCAGCTACCCCACAGATTGAGAGGAGTGGACCTCCCAGATATCAAAAACTAATTAAGTTTGTTGCTGTCTTACGTGAGTGACTGGGCCCAGGGTGACCCTCACTGACTCTGGTTGGACACTGAAGAATCTAGGCAAAATGCCCCCTTACTAGCTTGCTGCTCCGGGACAAAATGATGACAGTTAAGGAATATTGACATAGCCCAATAATTCTTAATATTGCTAAAGCATGGAAGGCAATGCATCAGAGTGAGGGCAATATTGCCAAAGCGCCATTTTATACACCAATGGTTGGTATGCCAGGTTTTCAGCTTGGGATGATGGACTCGGGATTTAAACTAAGGGCAGCTAGGGATGTGTGTTACTTGGGTGACTTATTCGAGGGGGATATACTGATGTCTTTTGACCAATTGGTTTGAAATATGAGTTGCCCAGTAGAGACCTCATCCATTTTTTTTCAAATTAGAAATGTCATACAAAAAGAGACCACACTTCTAACTGACTCTTATAGATATGTCACAGAGAAGAGAGTACCAACTGCTGAGAACACTTTCCGTCAGTAATGTCTATCACCTATTGGGAGAGGGCCCCTCGGTTGAGTCCGAACGGTTCTGTAATGTATGGGAGAGGGAGCTGAACGTTGAGATTTCTTCTGAAGTATGGGAGGATATCTGGGAAAATGTAAGGAGGTTGATTTGTAACAGGACCCATGCCTTGTAATTGAAGATTCTCCACAGGGTCCACTTGGCTCCAGACCACTTTTAAAATTTAAAGTGGGAGTATCTCCAATGTGTCCTAAATGCAAAATGAGTATGGGTACGCTCACTCATTGTCTCTGGTCCTGCCACAGGCTGCGAGCTGACTGGAGCACTGTGGTAGGCGAAAGAGAGAGAGTCTTGGGGACAGAGGTGGAGGTGGATCCTGTATCTTTTCTTCTTGGCCTTGATAATCCACTTCCATTAGAGTCGTGCACAAAAAAAAAGTTTTTCATTATCCTCACTGTTTGTGTAAGGAAGAACATTCTGTTAGGGTGGAGGTCTGAAAAGTCCCCCGAGACTGTTGGGTTGGCGTAAGCTAGTCATGGAACACATACCTTTGGACTTTCTTACAAGAATGGTGTACCATAAAACTGAGACCTTTTATAAGATATGGCAGCCCTTTTTGGACTACTTGGGTACAGATTTGTCTGCCATACTAATAAGGGCCTTTATATAGCCATGACGATTCTGTTAAATGAAACTAATATCCAGAGAGCAGGAACTACGAACACATAGAGTCACATGAATATGTATAAATTTATACTCTCAATGGTTGAGGGCTTTTACTTTGTTGCGTTGAGCTATATTGTTATTTTTACTGTCATGATTCATTAGTTAGTTGTTAGTTATTTATTATTATTTATTTACATAATTAGTGGGTTTCTTTGTATTGTTTAGAATTGTTTTGTTTTGTACTTAATGTAATATCAAAAAAAATTCCTTTTTTAAAAATTAAAATATATTTTTAAAAATTTACCAAATTTAAACCTATTTTACGAACTAATTTCTTATGACAACAATCTTAAGAAGTTAGATTGTGTGAGGCACTGTGAGAATAACTTGCCTTTGTAAATGGGTCAAAATCAGTAAACTGCATGAAATGTCTGTATTGTACATGTGTCAGTTTAGCTCAGTTGACTGATTGGCTGGTTTGCGACACAGAGTGATGCCAACAGTGTGGGCTCAAGTCCTCCACCGATTCTCCTTCTCAACTTCTCCCTCTGCTTAAACCATCATCAGTTGTCTCTCCAATGAGAGAGCAGCTCTCTGGTGTGATAGGACTGTAGTAACTTCATCTTTTATCATTCTATTCATGAATAACATGGTGGACAAACAGAAAGATTGGAGAAATCAAAGAATGAATATCTCTTGACATCAGAATAACTTAGCATTTCTGCCTATTGGTGTTAGATTATGGTGCAGTGGTAATGTCATTAGAACAGAGATCTTGATACCAAGGCTATGTCCTTTGAATCACCTACTCAAATCCCAACATTACTACTGGTGGAATTTAAGTTTAATGAAGAAGTCAGGAATGTAAAGTTATCCTCAGTAATGTTAATTGACAATGGCAGCAATCAACAATTACTGTAAGAAAAAGTTTATGGCTTACAAATGTCTTTCAGGGAAAAGAACCTTATGTCCTTATCCAGTCTGACCTATGTGCATCCAGGCCCACAGAAATGTGGTTGAATCTTAACTGCCCATTGAAATGACCTAGCAAACTATTAAGTTCAAGTGCAACTGAGGAAGGGCAAGAAATGACAGCCTTGCCAGCAAAATCCACAGCTTATGAAAGAATCAAGAGGAAAATAATATCTTATTAGCAAGATATTATGACCCAGGAAGAAGGCATTTAGCAAACCTAGGTGATGCCAGTCTTGAATAAACTCAAGCCAACAAAACATTGTATCGCAAGTGAAGAACAACTGAAGTAGATACATTGGAAACAAAAAAAAATCAACCTGCACATTGTCCTCCAAGTCACAAAAGTTACTGACTTGGAACTATATTGCCATTCCTATTTTGTCATTGGATCAATATCCTAGAATTGCCTTCCTACAGCACTGTGGATGCACCCAATTGAGATGGACTCCAGCAGATCAAACTTGTAAGCTCACCAGCACCTTCTCAATGACAATTAGGAATGAACAAAAAATGTTGACCTAACCAGGAATACTCATATGCCATGAAAAGAATGTAAAAAACACTAGTAAAATGAGAAAATAGTTCTGTAATTTTTTAATGTCTTTTGTTTTCAGAATCAGTTTGCTTACAGGTACAGGACCAAATTCATTGAAATGCTTACTTTCTGTGAAAAGAACATTTTAAAATTTATTAAGTTGTTCTTTAGCTAACAGTTGATATATATAATGAATATTTTTAAAGCAAATATTTTTAAGAGTAAATTAGTTCTAAAATGATGTTCAGTTATGTTGGCTGCTCGCAGATTTCACATTGATGACGTACAAAGAAACTGAAGAGAAATATAAACTTATCAAAGCGCATATCATTTTGAGCACAATTTGTGTCAGGATTAACAATTGCATCTGAAGTTGAAACCCTCCCCAGTTGTATAAATTGTGTGATAACCGTGGATTTAATAGAAATGGAAAGTCACAATTTACATTTCAGCACACAAATCAACACTTAAGAGGGAAATTACAACTCAGCGCATCATGGAATAAATCTCAACATTTCAAAAAGACAAATTAAGCACCTCATTTCTTTCGAACAGAAGTACACTTCTTTCTTATTTTAAGAAGTGTTTTTGCACAAGGTAATTTTCCTGACTGCTTGGAAATTTTGTATAATTTAGCAACGTGGAACAATTGCAATCTAATTTGATCTATTGTCAGTTCCCCCCATGATTTCCTTCAAATGAGTTTCTGGTCTCAGTTAGACCTTTTGGGAATAATGCTGGGGGCTAAATTAAAATGCTCTTATTGAAGGAAGGGGCATTTAAATGGTTGTGCCATTTTGTATTAATCTTCCAAAGTTCCTTTTTATACAACAACAATGAAGACTAATATTGTTGCAGTGGTGAGTTAAAACGTCTTGCTAATTTAAAAGGGATGGATTTCATCTCAAGGACAAAAATAAATCTACACACTATTTAGTCCAACCTTAATTGGAAACTATGAGATTGTTGACTTTGGGGAAATGGTATAAAATTGTTGACAGTAATTGAAGAAGACACTTTGGTTTTTCCTCTTTTAAGCAGCCTAAGTTATTTTGTTTATTCATTTTGACATGTCATGACACATCTGTGTCTATCAGTTCCTCAGATTGAACTTGAATCCAGACCTTCTGGCTCAGATGCAGGGACACTACCACTGTAGAAGTTCTGATCCATTCAACTCTTGATTTCAGATAGCAAGACAGCACAGGTGTAACAGTGGCTATGAAAATGCAGAAGTGAATGTGGTAAGGACACAGATGGCCATTTTTTCAAAATTGCCAATATATAAAAAGGAGGATGGAAACATTAGGTATTCCAAAGGTGATCGTACAGGAAGCAAAGAAAAAAAAATTATCACTTGAGATTTATTAGTCACATTTGGACAGGTAGGATTGGAGTCGAAAGTGTGGTGCTGGAAAAGCACAGCAGGTCAGGCAGCATCCAAGGAGCAGGAAAATCGACATTTCGGGCATAAGTCCTTCATCAGGAATGCCCGAAACGTCAATTCTCCTGCTCCTCAGATGCTGCCTGACCTGCTGGTGCTTTTCCAGCACCACACTCTCGACTTTGATCTCCAGCATCTGCAGTCGTCACTTTTGCTAGGTAGGATTGGAGCAAAGTGAGGCTGATACCTCCAAGATGGAAAGCGAAGCAACAACGAGAAGAAGGAAGGGTGTCAAATGTCTCAAATAAGTTAAAAAGAACAAGAAATGATGAGACATTACTCTGCCTTTATATGGTCAAACTAAGTGCCACCAAAACAATTAAAGGCAACTCCAATCAGCACAAACATCTCCCCAACCCACCATTCCCCCCCCCCCCTCACCCATTCCCATTGATTCCACTTTTGCTAGTGCTTCTTGCTCCTACAAACAATCTGTGATGTCAAAAGAAATCACTGTCACTTCTTCTTGCGAGTTCAATTTTGTTAATGTATTGATCAAGGTTGTGATGAGGTCAGGAGCTCAGAGTGAGCTTGGTGGAACCAAAACTGTGTGGTAACGTGCAGATTATTGTCAAGTAAGTGCTCTTTGATAGCATTATTGACAACATCTTGCATTGCTTTGTTTATGACTGAGAGTAATTGTCTAGGTTGCCTTGCATTTTGTGGACAGGACATATCTGGGTAAATTTCCATATTACTGAATGATTGTCAATATTATGACTGTACTGGAGAGGTTGGCTAGGGACACGACTAATTCTGGAGTACATCTTTAATACTATTGTGAGAATATTGTCAGAGTCCCTCACCTTCAAAGTATCCAGTCTCTTATCCCTTTTCTTGATATCATTTTGAGTGAAGTAAAATGATCAAGGCTGGCATCTGTGATATTGCAGCTCGCAAGAGGAAGTTGAGATGGAGCATCTACTCAGCACTTCTGCTTAAATATTTTTGCAAATGCTTCAGCTTTGTCTTTTATACTGAATTTGGGCTCCTTCATCACTGAAGATGGGGTTAGTTGTGAAGTCTCCTGATCCACTAAGTTAATTGTACACCACCATTCATGACTGGATGTGGCAGGACTGAAGAGATTATATCTCATCTGTTAGTTTGGGATCGCTTAACTGGACTATTGCATTGACGCAGCCAAATTGAAGGAACAGCATAAAGCTCCAAGTCAAGATGGTGAGTGACCTGGACAGAAACACACAGCTGGTGATAGTCTTATGTGTCTTCTGTCCTTGTACTTCTAGTTAGTAGAATTTATGCCTTTGGAAGATATACTAAAGGAAGCTCAAGAATATCCACAGGATTGGACATGAACAGTAAACCCAAGTATGTACAGGGAGAAGATAAGTGGAGAGTAAAGGTGTAATTTGAAACCTTTTATAATGGTTTTGAACGGGCAATCTCAGGATAAATAGGCTAGCATACATCCAGTTCTTATTTACTTTACACCTTATGTGATGAACAGTGGTGCAGCTGATCCCACATTGTCTACTTTAGATAATCGCCACGAGTTTAAATTACTCCCAGTATTTCTGGATTATGGATCAGCACAAACAGGGAAAGAGCAAATATTTCTCTTCAACCCTAGAGTTGGAGTTTTGAAAATAACATCCAAAACTTTGCTACGGACACACCTTTAACAGTCCAAGGAGACATCCATAATAATTAGTGCTGAGACAAGTTATGTCTTAAGTAGCTTATATAATCTACAGTTCGGATTTTATACAGTTTTACAATGAATTTTGATTATTTGTAAACTTTTCAAATTGCAACTAGGAATAAACATTGCACTTAAAGCTCCTCTTTTGGAAAGCCGTTCCTAAGTTTTACAGCAACTCTCAATACTGACAGGCCAGTGACATTAAATGAAAGAGACAAATGTATTAACCATCCCTTACTCCCTTGAGGCATAATAAAGACAAGTTCTGTCCCCTCATTTTAACCTTTTGGAAGTGTCTGAATGTGATTCTATCATCTGCCTAGGATTCTATGCACATCTGAACTTTCTCTCCCTGCCATTAATTGCTGAGAAACATGATGAACAATTCTTCCAATAAAGTCCAGTAAAATTTTCAATTTGGTTAGTCTGTTCTAGTTAGTGTGATCAAGGATTCAGCTTTTACTGAGACCCTGCCAAGTATTATATACCATTTACGAGGTGAAATGGCAGGCATGAAGCATAATCTGTGAGGTTATAATGTAGATTTTCCTCAAATATACTTGCTGATACAAACCAAGTATTTGTCTATTTTTCATAATCATTAAAAGTAAGTGCTTTTGCTGGTCACATTAACTGCATTGTCACTCAATCCAATCTAATTTCTGCAAAGCTGTGTAGTCAACTTTCCAGAGCACGATGAAGCAAAAACCATTTAGTTAAATTCTAAACTAGGAGACCCAATTACAAACTCCAAATTCAAATATAGCTTTCTCCTGAGATGCAGAGGATGTAGGAAAAAAAACATTGTTGGACCTGCAGCAAATGACTTCTGTCCCAGAAGTGTGATGACCTATTTATCACTAACACTGGAGCTAGGATACTGCACATAAACCAGATCTTTACACTATACGTTACACGGTAAGTTTTATGGCATAAACAAGTTAGAGCAATTGGTTAGGAAAAAATAGTGAGAAAGAATTGAAACAAACTCATTTTGTAAACAAATATAAAAGATGAGGTTCCCCCGACTCTCAATTTATCCCCCTGTGGATTGTTTTAGGTCTGTGTGGATTTCAATTAATCTAACATTGCCTGATGTGGCTTAAAGACTGCTGTAGGGTGATGTCTTCAAAACAAAGTTTTTAAAGATAATGGTTTGTATTTTTCTCAAGTAAATAAAAGCAGTGCTTTTTACTCTTTGCAATGTCTGCTCTTTTTACCCCAAGTGATATGAATAGAGAGCTATTGCCGTCAGATACAGAATCTTGTCTCAGGAACTGTATCATTGGTTACACTGAGGTGGTGGCATTGCTAGAGACTGGGCAATGACAATGGGCATTCCCACATCATTGAAGAGAGAAATACAACAACTAAACATCTTCAAAATAGCAAGAGTAAAGTTTGTTTGTTTCGTTCTCTGCCCAACAGCAGCACGACCTCACTAGGGGTAGTGAAAAGAGGAAATTCCCACATCCACTCCAAGGCAGAATGGGGATTAAAACCCATGCTGCTGGCAGGAATGTGTCTATGACGGCAATGCAGCCAACCAGTCCCCTGTGGAGTCTCAGCTGCTGTAACAATATGCAGTCTAACATGCATGTTGGAGTCTGGAACTGTAGAAGTGAAGTTAGCGGCTAATAGTCAAATAAAAAACAACAAAATAACAGGAAATGAAAGGGGAGAAATAAGCAAAAATGCAATTGGAAGTGAAAGAGAAAACAAACATGAGGAAATAGTAACTGGTAGAACTTGGGCATATTGTCTGTTACCTAAAAAAGAAAAGATCAAGGAGTGAAATGATAAATAGAGCTCTCATTTGTGACTTTTTGCTGGTTTATGAGGACACTTTGATGCAGAAAGTTTTGATTCAACAAAAGGAAAAGGGCTTTGTTGCAATGAATTGCACCTTCAGTGATTATCAAGTCCACCTCTACACTGAGAATAGTGAAAATCCAGAACTGTGCCTCCAAACCATGTTGAGGCACGCACGCATGCACTTCTCTGTGGGGGGAGTCACATGAAAATTCAAAACCAAGCTTGATTGATTGTTGCTAGGTATTAAGGTATGTACAACCAAACTGAATAAATGGTGTTGAGATCAGGCATGATCAAACCACAAGCGGGATAGGTTTGAGAAGCTCAATGATTGACATCAGTTCCTGTGCGTTGTTACTGGGAATGGTTTTGAAATAGTTAACACAGTGCTGTGCTGAAGCTCCGCATGACCTGACAATATATAACACAGCCACGGGACAGAGCACACTGCAGGTCAAGCAGATAGCACTTCGACCCTGACATGGTCTCCTAATGAAATATACGTGTTTTCTCTACATCTTGTTAACAATTGCTAACATGCCTAACAGTTGGTGCAACCCGTACACAGTGACTAGGATGAAATCAACCATATTACATTACCTAAGGCAAGATCCTCTTCTGCTGAAGCTTATTGATGCTCCATCCTCCACCACAGACTACTAAACAGTCACTTCAACTAGATTCTGAGGAGCAATTGGTGCCAAAACTCGATCCCAAGCACAAGCTATCAGCAGTCAATACTCAATCATCACTTTTTTTATTGTGATACTTTTCAAAAGTAACTTACTGAAACTAATGTTTATACTACTGCTTTGTTCAAGCAGTAGCAGAAATGTCTGTGGATGGTCTGGCATCAGGTAGGAGGTAGGGAGGTTATGCACAAAGTGAGATTCGGCTGGCAATAGGTTGCTGATTGGTTTGTGGAATTGTGATCAGTTGTGGATTTCTGATAAAACTGAGTGGCTCCTGAGTAACTGAACAACTTGTGGGTGTAAATGATACTGCCAGATGCATTTGGACTGCTCAAACAACAGATCGTGTGTTTTTATTTCCAGTAAAATATTTATAGTTTTAAAAAAGCATGTTTGTTTTCTCCCATCAATTGTTGCAAGATGGTGCTTTTAACCAAAAAGTCTCAGATTTTATCTTTGTGAACAAATCGCTCTGTACCTCGTGTGGAGAAGTGAAAGAACTAAGGGATTTGGGAAACTGAAGGGATGTCTCCAGTTAAACCTTAAAGATCAGGTCCATTGAACTGCTTCCCCAGTTTTCTTTTTACTCCTCCATTCATAACACCATTTTTGTTGTCTGTGTGAGTGTAAGGGTTTTTAGAAGGGAGATAGCGTTTTTACAATTTGAGTTAGATGTTGAAAATTACAGTTTACCAGTAGTTAGAATAAAATTGATAAATTCTTTCACTTCTGTGATGGCTCCATTGATTTGCAGTCCACTACCCCAATGAAATAAAACGTAGATACAGTTCGAAGACGGGTCACTAGACTTGAGGCATTAACTCTACTTTCTCTCCATAGACGCTGCCACATCTGCTGAGTTTGTCCAGAAATTTCTGTTTTTGTTTTGGTTTAACCACTGCCTGTTCTGACTCAAGCCAACAGCTCCCTTCTCACCTTGTAGCCAAGTCAGTGCCCTAAAAACCAAAACCCATTCCTTCTACAACAATCTTTGAGCCACACAATTAACTATTTGACTTTATCTACCCCGACTTTATCTAACATGGACATGTACTTCAAACCCACTGACTCCCACAGCTACGTGGACTGCACCTCCTCCCACTCCCACTCCCATCCAACTCATGGAAGATTTCTGGGAACATGTCTGGTACACACGCAACAAACAAACCCACCGTCCTGTGGCCGACCACTTCAACTCCTCCCTCCCACTACGCCAAGGTCATGCAAGTCCTGGGCCTCTTCCACAGCCAAATCCAAACCACCCAATGCCTGGAGGTAGAATACCTCATCTTTTGTCTTTGGACCCTCCAACCACATGGCATCAACATCAACTTCACCAGTTCCTCATCCCCCCCCTCCCCACCTCATCGCAGATATAACCCTCCAAATCTGCACTGCCCTCTTGAACTGTCCTACTTTTCCAACTTCTTTCCCACCTACCTGCTCCACCTTCCCCTCCGACCTATCAGCATCACCCCCACCTGCATCAACCTATCACCTACCCAGCTACCTCCCCCCCACCTTCCTGTTTATCTTTCAGCCCCCTTCCTCCCGCATATTTTTACTGAAGGGATTATGCCTGAAACGTCGATTCTCCTGCTCCCCAAATGCTGCCTGACCTGCTGTGATTTTTCAGCGCCACACCTTTTGACTTTATCTAACCTATGCCAGTTTGTCCATGGCTCTGAACTTAAGAACTAGGACTAGCTAAGTCAGTCTCTTGAGACTGCTCTGCCATCTAATACAATCATGGCTGATCTCACCTTGGCCTCAACTCCATCTTCCTACCCACTCTCCATAACCTTTCAGCCCATTACTAAACAAAAATCTGTCTACCTAATCTCTAAATTTACTCAATGGCCAGCATCAACCACACTCTGGGGTAGGGAATTCCACACATTTACAACCCTTTGAGCTAAGTAATTTCTCCACATCTGTTTCAAATCTGTTAACCCTTATCCAAAAGAAAACTCTAACCTCTTCTTCTAGGTTGCCCCATAGGAGGAAACAGCCTTTCTATGTCTACTTTGTCAATCCCCTTTAGCATCTTGCATATATCAATTGGATTTTCTCTCCTCAGGTAGTAATCCTGCATATCCACGAAGGCTTTGCTTTTTAGTTTAGCTTCTAACTGTTCACATTCTTTCACTAGGACCTCCTTTCTAGTTCCAGCAATGTCTTTGGCCACACATAGTATTCGAGGCTTCACAAATAGGGGCATAAAGAAAGAGCAAGAAGGTTACAAGGCACTAGTTCAATCTCAGCTGGTGTATCATTTACAGTTCTGGGATCCACATTATAAGAAGAATGTCAATGAATCGGAGAATGTGTAGGAACAGTTTTTAGGACCAGTTCCAGCGATGAGAGGCTTTTGTTCAGAGGGAAAATTAGAGAGGTTGGGACTATTTTACTTGGAGAGGAGACAGCTAAAAGGAGAGTTGATAGAAGTTTTGAAGAGTCTGGTCAGAGTTCAATTGTTCCCACAATTAAATGGATTGAGAACCAGAGGGCACAGTTTTCAAATACCTTGCAAATTAAGAAAATGCTAGTTTAGAAAGAAAGTTTTAAACAGCAAGTATAAGGGTCTTGAATGCACTGAATGGAAATGTGGTGCAGACAGGTTCAACTGAGAATTCAAGAGGGCATTGGATGATTATTTAAATAGAAATGACACGGGATTACAGGGGAAAACTCAAGAGATTGGCACCAAGTTAAAATGCTCAGAGAACATATGTAGACATGATGGGCTGAATGGCTCCTTTCTGCATCTAATAATTCGGTGGCCTACAGTACTTCATAGTCTGCACTGCACCTTGCAGCAATCTGAGGTCAGGAAAGACATTCCAGAAGAACATGTTGTTTCTTTATATATTGATGCAAGATTTGTTCTGGAACAGGCATCACCAGTTTTCATTTCATATCAATCCTCCAACTGGTACACATCAGGCAGTGAGCTGGTTATTGGACAGATTACCAGTTCATAAAGTCAAATTCATTCCAATATAAATTCTGCTGGCCATGGGAAAAAATATTATATCGCATAAGACAGATGTGTCTGAGGTGGTGGAGACAAATTTCCTGATGATCGTTCTTTCATTAGAACTACAGAAATGAAATAAAGTACAACTTACTCTTAAGTCTGATTTACAATTCACAGATGGCTACATTTTTAGGATAGCACTCAAGAAATGTGTGCATAAAACTGACATATTAATAGTGTCACTGAATGATTTTATAGCACAGATATTCAAGTTTTCATGCCACACTTATCTTGCTATTACAATAAATGTGTCAGTAAATTTTAAATCTATATCTGCGTTATCCACCCAGCCTCAGTTTCTAATGTATACAGGAAAGGTTTCCAACGGTGACGATCCTGCACTTGAACATGGTCTGTATCATATGGTTAGTTGGTGTCTTAGCCCGTCCATTTATCTAACAATTCCAAAAAGTCAAACTCAACAACAGTTCCTCCAAATTGCTGGATAGTTTTATTTCAGGAGCCCCAGCTTAGAGTTGGTTAATCAATGGGTGTAGCACACACACTCTACAGGCAGAAGCTAGAGATCCTGCCCTTTCAAATCTTCAGGACCTCTTGAGGTGTGTCAAATAAATTGGAGTTCTCTTCAAGTGTCATCACAAACAGAACCTAGGTGAAAATGACAGTCAATTTGCATTTGTCAGGGCTCCATAAGGGTTAAATGTGCACAAAACCTGTTTCCATGATGTCAGCTGAACTCTTCTTTCAGTAGCACCCAGGAGCTTGGATGGACCTTACCTTAGTATCTGATGTGACAGTGGCACCTGCAACAGTGTAGAACTCCGTCAGTATTGCTAATGTCAGCCTGAATTATCTGTTTACGTCTCCAAAGAGATGGGAATCTACCATATTCTGACTTGGAAGGAAGAGCACTGTCACTAAGCCAAGTCTTTTCAGTTCCAGTCTTTTCTAAGCTAGCATAATTGCTACTCAATAAATCTGATCCAACAGCTTTATCTGCAGGGACTAAAGCCAGGTCAGTAAATGACTGTAGCAATTACTGGAGGCTGTACCGAGTGATTCCACTCGGCCAGAATAGAGATTCCCTGTCAATCACATCTGAAAACTACACTGTTGTAAGTGACTGGAATTGACTTATTTACTTAATTTCAACTATCTACTTTCCTCCAACCACATCAGACCTCAATGCCACAGTCCTGATTCGAAACACAAAATTCTTTCCTTTACGATTTTCAGAAGACATGTATAAATTCTAAGATTCAAACAACAGGAAACCAAATTGCAGTTTAAGAAAAGGCTGAATGAAGCCTACACAGCATGATTTATCAGAAAAATGCAAAGGCACTGCAGCCAGCTTAAATAACATTGTGAGCCACCTAATGAACAGTGATATGACACAATATTATCACACCATAATGTGATTAGTCAAAGGGATGTGGAAAACCATCACAAAATAAAAGATATTGCTCCACGGAATGAACTGCATGGCTCCTGTGCTATTTCATTCTATAGACAGTTGCAACTGATCCTAATTCTCAGCAAGGTCTTAGTTTAACAAGAGATTAAAGATGCTTGTTTTCCAGGACAATATTGCAACAGGCCACATTATTGCTGGAGCATCTGAAATGGAGTGGGAAGAGAGACTCAGCAAGGATTCAACCAACCCAATCTAGTCCCACCTGCCAGCACACGGCGGATATCCCTCCAAACCCTTTCTAATCATATACCCATCCAAATGCCTCTTAAACGTTGCAATTGTACCAGCCTCCACCACATCCTCAGGCAGCTCATTCCATACACATACCACCCTCTGCGTGAAAAAGTTGCCCCTTAGGTCTCTTTTATATCTTTCCCCTCTCACCCTAAACCTATGCCCTCTAGTTCTGGACTCCCAGACCCCAGGGAAAAGACTTTGTCTATTTATCCTATCCATG
>NC_057741.1:33297325-33304773 GCF_004010195.1 Chiloscyllium plagiosum | reverse complement strand
GGGGAACCTTGTCGAACACCTTACTGAAGTCCATATAGATCACATCTACTGCTCTGCCCTCATCAATCTTCTTTGTTACTTCTTCAAAAAACTCAATCATGCTTGTGAGACATGATTTCCCACGCACAAAGTCATGTTGACTATCCCCAATCAGTCTTTGCCTTTCCAAATACATGTACATCCTGTCCCTCAGGATTCCCTACAACAACTTCCCCACCATCGAGGTCAGGCTCACCGGTCTACAGTTCCCTGGCTTGTCTTTACTGCCCTTCTTAAGCCGTGGCACCACGTTTGCCAAACTCCAGTCTTCCGGCACCTCCCTGTGACTATCGATGATACAAATATCTCTGCAAGATGCCCAGCAATCGCTTCTCTAGCTTCCCACAGAGTTCTTGGGTACACCTGATCAGGTCCTGCGAATTTATCCATTTTTAACCATTTCAAGACATCCAGCACTTCCTCCTCTGTAATCTGGACATTTTGCAAGATGTCACCATCTATTTCCCTACAATCTATATCTTCCATATCCTTTTCCACAGTAAATGCTGATGCAAAATATTCATTTAGTATCTCCCCCATTTTCTGTGGCTCCACACAAAGGCCGCCTTACTGATCTTTGAGGGGCCCTATTCTCTCCCTATTTATCCTTTTGCCCTTAATATATTTGTAAAACCCCTTTAGATTCTCCTTAATTCTATTTGCCAAAGCTATCTCATCATCATTCATATAAAATGATGAAAATGACCCAGAACTGATCCTTGTGGCACTCCACTGGTCATAGGCCTCCAGTCTGAAAAGCAACGCTCCATGACCACCTTCTATCTTCTACCTTTGAGCCAGTTCTCTATCCAAATGTTTTGAATAGTTTTGGCAGGTTGACAGGTAACCATGTTACTAGCATCAATGTAGCTCTCTACTCATTATTCCGACAGAAGGTGCAAATGTTTGAAATAAACACTGCATCTACCACTTACAAGTTCGTCCCGAAGTTGGGAGATCAGTTCGTCTTTCTCCTTCAATTGAAGCCGAAGAAGCGAACTTTCATCTTTCAGATCCTAGGAAAGAAAAGACAGAGATTATTTGGAATCGATGCAACTATAAAGCTAAAATTTAATGAGCACAGATGGATCAAAGGTAAGTTAGTGGGAACGGTGATAGATGGGCATTGATTGACTAGATTTTACTATGAGCTATAGCAAACTGATATGGTCCCTTTCTGCAATGTAAATCTGAAAAAGAGGTTCCTGTTTATAAACGTTCACCCATTATAGGCTTTATTTGAGCTCAACAATGACTACTTTAAGTTATATATCTCCTCTAAGTACAATAAACAACTCCAGTCTTCTTCACAGGAAAGTTAGAGTTCAAAGGCAGATACTGGGCCAAACAGGGTGAAAATAGGTTAGTCATCAAACAGATAAGTTTTAAAGGACACCTTAAAGGCCAGTGAAATGTTAGAACGGTGATGATAGGCCTGGGTACCTTTGGCAGAATGGTTCCAACAATCCTCCATCCTTCTTATTTTAGTTTAGGGGCTTTATAGTAGTTTGTTGTGAAGGATAAACTATATATGAATCAGTCCCAGCAGAAGAAACACTTACTTTCAGCAACAAGATAAGGTTTCTTACAGGCAAAAGTGAGGACTGCAGATGCTGGAAATCAGAGTCTAGATTAGAGTAGTGGTGGAAAAGAACAGCAGGTCAGGCAGCATCCGATTCCTGATGAAGGGCTTTTGCCCGAAACGTCGATTTTCCTGCTCCTCGGATGCTGTCTGACCCGCTGTGCTTTTCCAGCACCACTCTAATCTAGACTAAGATTTCTTACAGCTTAGCATAACTGTATACAGAGTACATTAATACAGAGGTGTATTAACTGTTAAAACAAGAAATACATAAGACACACGTCTTCGTGAGGAGACTGGACAAGACTCCAATTGCTGTCTGCCCAAACTACCAACCAATGCTCCATCCAGTGGCTCTGATATATTAATGAAAGGGCTGAGCTGTACCTTGGCGTAGATTGACCTTCTTGTAGCTATTACTTTACACAACTGTAGAGGGTCACGTTTTGTGTGTCAGTGGGGTGGGGAGTGTAGACTGCTCGCTCCGCCCCAATTGAAAGTCAGTCTGATTGGCTGCACTAGTTGCCACTGTTCTGGTAGTGCCAAGGACTCAATATTGGACATTGAAAGGGCTATAGGCAGACCTTGGAGGAGGGTGATGAGAGTATCACAGAGATGTTGGGTGGTGAGGATTTAACTAGCATCGGGAGTTCGGGAAAACAGGAGTCAAGGAGGATGGAGTTAAGAGAGCTGGGAGTTAGGAAACAAAGTCCAAAGATGTGCAAGTTAGTTGGACTGGCCATGCTAAATTGCCCGTGGTATTCAGAGATGTGTCAGTTAGCCATGGGAAATGCAAGGTTACATGGATAGGGTAGGCGGATGGGTCTGGATGGGATGATGTTCAGAGGGTTGGTGTGAACTTGTTGTGCCAAATTGCCTGTTTCCACACTGTAGGGATTCTATAATAAAGGAGTCACAATCTCAGAAGCAAAACTTGTGAATGACACACATTGCTCTGACTTACCTTAAACACTTCAAAATGGAGCTCCAACACAACCAGTACATTGACTTCAAAGTACTACTGTCATTGTTTCTCCTGTTTTCCTGTTGTGATCACTAGGGAAGGCCTCCAAACCCCTAATGAGATAAGGGCATCCCCTAAAGTTAGTGCCCCTCTTCCTTCCCCTGTCTTTTAAAACATGCCAAGTGTTACAGCACAGATTGTGTGTTATCAGGTCAATTGGGATTTAAATGAACTCTTAACTTTAATTGTTTATTGACGTACAGTGGGCAGGCTCCTCATTTTGGTGTCCACTCTCCATAGCCTAAGGGTCAGCTTAGGATAGTAAGGTCTTGGACTGGACATTGAGTCCTATATTAGGTATCATCTCACTTTCGAACAACCACCAAAACCAAAAACCTAGCAGAAGCATACAAAATCTAACCCAGCAAGTTAGAGAGGTTTAGATAGGTAATTCCACAACTTAGGGTCAAGATCAAACAAAAGGTTAACAGTGTGGTCCTGAAGTAACAGGGAGACAGAGATTGGGTGATGGTGCTGGGGAAGGTTAACAGGAGAGAGGAGCAGGCAGAGAAGCCTCAGAACATCAGCAGAAAATGTCCAGGAGATTGTGAGCCTCACTTCAATAGCTTTCATTCAATGTCGTGCTGGAGATAAACCAGAAGGCAGAAGTGGAACCACCAGTGGATGCTCAAGGAAGAGTTCCTCATGCTCAAGTGAACTGTTGGGGAGGGCATTCGGGGGACATCCTGGTTAGGGCAGTAGGAACAGAGCTGTTGGAATCCAGTGCATCAGCTTTAACTGCATCTACTGGATAGACAGTGCTGCAAATCCCAACACATGTAGAGGAGTTGGTACCATACTGATAATGCAGATGAGGAATGCGGTCACATTAATGATCTAGAGCATGGGTTCAATCCCACCATGTCAGATGGTGGACTTTAAACTAATTTAATGGAAAGAAATGAAATTCAAAATTATTCTCAACAAAGGTAACTCTGAAATTAATCACACATCTGGTTCACTACCATCTTTTGGGGAAGGGAATCTGCTATAGGGGGATTATAGGGGGGTCTAGTCTAAACAGTCCAAAGGTATGCAGGTTAGGTGACTTGGCCATGCTAAATTGCCCATAGTGTTCAGGGATATGTAGGTTGGTAAATGTAGAGTAATACAGAAGGGGAATGAGTCTGGGTGGGTTACTCTTCGGAGAGCCGACGTGGACTTGTTGGGCCAAATGGCCTGTTTCCACACTGTTGGGATTCTACGATTTCTATGAATTACTCTGGGATGGGAAAGAAATGTTGGCTTTCCCACTGACACGCATACATGCCGTGAGAGAATAAAGTTCCTAGAAAGAAAATAAACATAAATAGAAAAATAAGCTTACCTTCCTTTGAACCCCAATTTCTCCCCCTCTGCAGGTTTTGCTGTACCACCCTCTAATTTAAATAGCAGTGGTCATGAGAGTGAACAAACCTCTCCCCGCTGTCAGTAGGAAATTGAGTAGAAAATATAAAAGTAGATCTCAGATACTTGTAAGAATAATAGGGTTGTAATGGTAGGGAATTTTAACATAGATGGGGGAGCCATACTGTTAAGGGCTTGGATGGAGAGGAATTTGTCAAGAGTGTACAAGAAAATTTTCTTCTTTAATATGTGAACCTACTTACTAGAGAAACAGCAAAACTTCTTTTGGGAAATAAGGCAAGGCAAAAGACTGAGGTATCAGTGGAGGAGCACTTTCGGGTAAGTGATCATATTTTTCTCAGTTTTAAAATAGTTATGGAAAAGGATAGACCTTATCTAAAAGTTAAGGTCCTAAATTGGAGTAAGGCTAATTTGCTGGTATTAGATAGGAACTTTCAAAAGCTGATTACCGGAGGCTGTTTACAGGCAAAGGGACAGTTGGAAAGTGTGAGGCCTTCAAAAACGAGATAACGAGAGCTCAGAGACAATATGTTCCTATTAGTGCAAAGGGCCAGGCTGCTAGGTGTAGGGAATAATGGATGACTAGAAAAATTGAGGCTCTGTTCAAGAAAAAAGGAGGCATATATGAAGTAGAGCTACCTGGGATCTAGTAAATCACTAGAGAAGGATAAGGGCAGTAGGAGTACACTCAAAAAGTGGTGGGAGTGGATACAATTGCAACATTTAGAAGGCATCTGGATGGGTACATGAATAGAAAGGGTTTAGAGGGACATGGGCCAAATGATGACAAATGGGACTAGAGAAACTGAAGATATCTGGTCGGCATGGATACATTGGACCAAATGGTCTGTTCCCAGTTGTACCTTTCAATGATTATGACTCATTTTGTAATGTAGGACTTGGTGGGTCTCTCTGAGTAGGACCTCATTTTATTGTGTCCAATATGGTATTTAATCATACAACAGGGCAAGCCCTACAACAGGATAAAAATCACCCTTTACGTCTCAGTAAGTATGTCAGTGCCTGGCTCAGGAAATTGTTTGGGAGGAATGAGAACATAATTTGCTCTGAATTTAATCTAAGCTGTACTAAAAAATAGGTGATCACATTCACTGAGGGTTCCTACGGTTGGGTAAAGTACATCATTATCTGCAACATTTTATCATTACTGAAACTCAAATCATTATTCCATTAGCACTTGCATGTCCTGAAAAATAATCTACCTAAGTATTTCCAGTACGTGAGTGCATTGGCGATGATCTTAGATATTAAGCTGTATTTTCCTGATGGTATTTGGAAATATGTATCATTTCTACATGAACTCATTTAAAACACATTGCCGAGTTGATGAAAGTGCAACACAGACTGGATGGCAAAACAAATGAGGAAATTGTCAAATAGAAAAGGGCTCTGTGCTTCTTGTTTATATGTCAACAATGTAAACAGTCACACAAGCAATACATTTTTGCCGATGAGCATGAAAGATCCCAAGTGAACAAAGTAAACTAACGAAGTTCTTATTATCGGCAATTTCCTTTGAGAATGTGACCATCTTGTACAATGCTACACGGAAGGCCCATCACAGAAAACAAGCCATCTGACCCATCTGGTGTGTGCTCGAGTTAAAGCTCCATGATTTTTCCTTTTTTTTAAACTTTCTTTTAACACAAAACCAAGCTGACAAATTAGGAGCAAGATTAGGCCATTCAACATGCTTCACCTTTTGGGAAGATCATGGCTGATCTGCTTGTGGCTTCAATTCCACTTTCCTACCTACCCTCTTTGAGTCCCTCATTAGTCAAGAATTTGCTCTATCAATATACAGTCTTGACAAAAGGACTCATAAAACAAGGAGCTGAATAACCAAGGCTAAATTTCCTTTCCAAATAAGCATTATTTAACTTTAACTTTCCATGTTTTTAGTTTTAAGTCCTTCTGATGTTCTGTAGACATATAATACAATCATTAAGCAGTTGACATGAGACAGGCTTGATGTTGGATGCTATTATTAAGGTAGATTAGCTGAAGCATGACCTCTACCCATTTGTATTCTAACCCTCTCCATGTAAAGATCAGCATTCCATTGGCAATTTGTTTTTGTGTACTAGACTAACACCTGGAACTGTTAGTTCTCATGAACATAAGAACTAAGAGTCGGCAATTCAGCCCTTCCAGCCTGCTTCAATATTCTCATCTTGGCCTCAATTCCACTTTACCATTTGTTCTCCATAACTCTTCAACCCATTACTAATTTAAAATCTACCTCCTCCTTAAATTTATTTCATGATACAGCATCCAATACATTTTGGGGTAGTGAACTTCACATATCCATGACTCTGAGAGAAAACCTCTTTGCTTCTCTGTTCAAAATCTGCTATCATTTATCCTAAAATGATGACCCCCTTCTTCTAGATTGCTCCACATGAGGGGGAAACATCCTTTATAACTGTACTATATCAATCCCTTTTAGCATGATTAAAAACCTCAATTAGATCTCCTCTCATTCTTCTAAATTCCAGAAAGCACGCCTAAACTGCTTGGTTTCTCTTCATAAGATAAACCCCTCATCTATGAAATCAATCTAGTGAAACTCGAGAGGCAGTCACAGGTTTGGTTTATATCCACTGGAGTTTAAGAGAGTGAGCAACTTGATCGAAACAAAGAAGATCCTGAGAGGTCTTAACAGGGTGGATGTGGAGTGGCTGTTTCATCTCGTGGGAGCAAACAAAATTAGAGGGTCACCCATTTAACACAGATAATGGAAGAATATTTTTTCTCACAGAGGTAGGAATAGGTCCAGTCAAGGATAGTAGTGGGAAGTTGCGTGTGGAGGCTGAAGAGATTGGGGAGACACTGAATGAATACTTTTCGTCAGTATTCACACAGGACATTGTTGTCAATGTGAGTACTGAGTCACAATTAAGTAGAATGAATAGCTTTGAGGTATGTAGGGAAGAGGTGTTGGAAATTCTGGAAAGGGTGAAAATAGACAAGTCCCCTGGGCCTGATGGCATTTATCCTAGGAGTCTCTGGGAAGCAAGGGAGGAGATTGCAGAGCCATTGGCCTTGATTTTTATGTCCTCGTTGTCTAAAGGAATAGTGCCAGAAGACTGGAGGATAGCAAATGTGGTTCCCTTGTTCAAGAAGGGGAGTAGGGATAACCCTAGTAACTATAGGCCGGTGAGTCTCACTTCTGTTGTGGGCAAAATCTTAGAGAGAATTGTAAGGGATAGGATTTATGAACATCTGGATAGGAATAATGTGATCAAGGATAGTCAGCATGGTTTTGTGAAGGGCAAGACGTGCCTCACAAACCTTATTGAATTCTTTGAAAAGGTGACGAAGGAGGTGGACGAGGGGAAAGCAGTAGATGAGGTGTATATGGATTTTAGTAAGGCGTTTGATAAGGTTCCCCATGGTAGACCACTGCAAAAA
>NC_057741.1:33255662-33296769 GCF_004010195.1 Chiloscyllium plagiosum | reverse complement strand
CTTTTTCCACGTATGGAGTCAGTTATTACAAGGGGGCATAGCTTTAAATTAAGGGGTGGTAGGTATAGGACAGATGTTAGGGGTAGGTTCTTTACTCAGCGAGTCGTGAGTTCATGGAATGCCCTGCCAGTAGCAGTGGTGGACTCTCCCTCTTAATGGGCATTTAAGCGGGCATTGGATAGGGATATGGAGGATAGTGGGCTAGTGTAAGTTAGGTGGGCTTGGATCGGCGCAACATCGAGGGCCAAAGGGCCTGTACTGCACTGTATTCTTCTATGTTCTATGTTCTATATAGAGTTGAAAGTCTTTGGAAATCTCTTTCTCAAAAGTTGGTAGAAGCATAAGTTTTGAATAGTTTTATGGCAGAGGTAGAAAAGCTCTTGATTGACAAGGCAATGAAAGATTAACAGGGGTAGGCGGGAATGTGAAATAATCAGATCAGCCATAATCTTATAGAATGGTAGAGCAGAATCGACTGATATATTCCTGCTTTTAATTCTTATGTTTGACATTTTATTTGGGGAGGCTTGGTTCTCTCCAGTGTCCTCGCCAATGTTTATCCTGCAACCAACATCAAGTATATTATGACATTGCTGTTTTTAATACGCTATGTGTAATTTAACTGCTGCAATGGCTATATATCAAGTGTACTTCATTGGCTTTGAAGTATTTTAGTAAGTTTTGCAATCACAAAAGGTGATATGAAAATACAAGTTCTTTAACATTTTTATTCCACTTCAAAGGTGCTTTTCAGAATGTCTCCACTGCACTCTGATTATCAAATGGAAACTGCCTCTCTCCTTCATTTTCTAAAATACTCAGGATCTTGGATTTTTTGTCAAGGTGAAGCAACAGAGAAGATTTGACTCTTGCCCTCAGTACCATGCAGCAACTAGATACTATGTCTGCCAGCTCAACTACGAGTTTCTGGGAAAAATAAAACTGACTACCCACCAATCACATGTATTTAGATCACACATTTTGCATAGTAAAACAGACCAAGGTGTTTCAGATGAGCATAGTCAAACCATCTTTGACACTGAGCCCAAGGAGGAGCTAGAAGGACCCATCACTGTAAGTTTAGTCAAATAGGAAGAGAGAAGTGGAGAGATGAAGAGATTTAGAAGGGTCTTTCAGAGCTAGGGCTTGCCAGTTGAAAGCATCACTAGCAAAGGTACAGCTGTAAAGATCAAGACTGCTCAACAGGCAGAATTAGAGGAATACAAGATTAGAGAGGGCTATAAAGCTGAAGGAGATCACAGAGATTGAAAGAGGGCGAGACAGTGGAAGATTTATAATCAAGGCTGAGAATTTTAAAGTCAAGTTATGGCAGGTCAATGTATCTCACAAGCAAAGTGTGGTATGATAAGTTTCGGAGTGAGGCAGGAGATGGGCAACTGAGTCACAGAATCAAACATTATAGTGCTCAAATTTTTATGGTCAGTACAAGTTAGAAGACAGACAATGACTGAAAAAGTGTACAATGGCAACAAATATGGCACCGTCTTAGGAATTAAGGTATCTAGGTACAAAACTTAAGTAGTCTGTCTCCCACTGGACAATATCATACTTAATGTGATTTTATTTGAAACACCTTTTCCTCACATCCCAATAACAAACACACAAATGACTTTCACATGCGGACAGAGATTAAATAGTGACACGCTTTTTTATAGTTTCTATTTTGATATTTGTATTGCAACAAGTTGATAAAAGGTGTGTGAGGTCATGAAAGTGATCACAATGAATTAGGTTTATTAGGACCATGTAAATGAAAGCAGAGACTGCCTAAGTATTCATGATTTTGCTCTTTGTACATGAAAGCATCTGTGATTTCCAAGGCCATTGTCACTGACATTTAAGATTGAAAACGTTTTGAGGCTGGATGGGCAGCTTGCTTTGAGGACAACCTGACAACACATCCTTTATTGCAGGAATTGAAAATGGCTTTGGGAGTGAGTCAATGTGAATGTCAGTTTCAAAACCTCTGGAATTGCAGAACCTCCCAATTCTCTGCCCATGAGGTACCATGGATGAACTTTGGATCATTTGAGAGGCAGAGGGGGTTATTGAGAGGAGTTACAGTGAGGTAGCCACTCCTCAGGTACAAGAAAAAGGCAGATGGTTTACAGTCAGGGGACGGAAAGGGAACCGGCAGGCAATGCAGGGATCCCCTGTGGCCATTCCCCTCAACAATAAGTACACCGTTTTGGATACTGTTGGGGGGGGGGGGGGACTTACTAGGGGAAAGCATTCGGGCACAAGGTTCTGGCACAGAGTCTGTCCCTGCTGCTCAGAAGGGAAGGGGGAAGAGGAGCAGAGCAGTAGTCATTGGGGACTCCATAGGGGGACAGATAGGAGGTTCTGTGGGTGAGAGACTCACAGTTGGTGTGTTGCCTCCCAGGTGCCAGGGTTCGTGATGTCTCTAATCGTGTTTTTGGGATCCTTAAGGGGGAGGGGGAGGCAGGCTCAAGTCATGGTCCACATGGGAACCAACGCCATAGGTGGGAAGAGAGATGGGGATTTAGGGCAGAAATTTAGGAAGCTAGGATGGAAGCTTAGAGCTAGGACAAACAGAGTAGTTATCTCTGGTTTGTTGCCAGTGCCACGTGCTAATGACGCAAGGAATAGGGAGAGAGAGGAGTTGAACATGTGGCTACAGGGATGGTGCAGGAGGGAGGGTTTTGGATTCTTGGATAATTGGGGCTCTTTCTGGTGTAGGTGGGACCTCTACAAGCAGGATGGTCTTCATCTGAACCAGAGGGGTACCAATATCCTGGGGGCGAAATTCACTAAGGCTATTGGGGTGGGTTTAAACTAATCCAGCAGGGGAAGGGAACCAAAATTGTAGTTCGAGTATAGAAAAGGTTGAGAGTAGGGAGGTCCGAAATCAAGTTTCAGGGATACAAGATGGCACCGGCAAGCAAGAAGTTGGTTTGAAGTGTGTCTACTTCAACGCCAGGAGCATCAGGAATAAGGTGGGTGAACTTGCAGCATGGGTTGGTACCTGGGACTTCGATGTTGTGGCCATTTCGGAGACATGGATAGAGCAGGGACAGGAATGATTGTTGCAGGTTCCAGGATTTAGATGTTTCAGTAAGAACAAGAGAAGATGGTAAAAGAGGGGAGATGTGGCATTGTTGGTCAAGGACAGTATTACAGTTGCAGAAAGGATGTTTGGGGACTCGTCAATTGAGGTAGTATGGGCTGAGGTTAGAAAGGAGAGGTCACCCTGTTGGGAGTTTTCTATAGGCCTCTGAATAGTTTCAGAGATGTAGAGGAAAGGATAGCAAAGATGATTATCAATAGGAGTGAGAAAGACAGGGTAGTTGTCCCGGGGGAATTCAACTTTCCAAATATTGACTGGGAACACTATAGTACGAGTACAATAGATGGGTCAGTTTTTGTCCAGTGTGTGCAGGAGGGCTTCCTGATACAGTATGTAGACAGGCCAACAAGGGGCGAAGCCACATTAGATTTGGTCCTGGGTAATGAACCCGGCCAGGTGTTAGATTTGGAAGTAGGTGAGCACTTTGGTGATAGCAATCACAATTCGGTTATGTTTACTTTAGTGATAGAAAGGGATAGGTGTATACCACTGGGCAAGAGTTACAGCTGGGGGAAAAGCAATTACGATGTGATTAGGCAAGATTTAGGAAGGATAGGATGGGGAAGGAAACTGCAGGGGCTGGGCACATTAGAAATGTGGAGCTTATTCAAGGAAAAGCTACTGTGTATCCTAGATAAGTATGTACCTATCAGGCAGGGACGAAGCTGTAGAGCGTGGGAGCTGTGGTTTACGAAGGAAGTGGAATCTCTGGTCAAGAGGAAGAAGGTGGCTTATGTTAGGATGAGATGTGAATGCTCAGTTAGGGCGCTTAAGAGTTAGAAGGTAGCCAGGAAAGACGTAAAGAGAGAGCTCAGAAGAGCCAGGAGGAGGCATGAGAAGTTGTTGGTGGATAGGATCAGGGTAAACCCTAAGTCTTTCTATAGGTATTTAAGGAATACAAGAATGACAAGAGTAAGATTAGGGCCAATCAAGGATAGTAGTGGGAAGTTGTGTGTGGAGTCAGAGGAGATAGAGGAAGCACTAAATGAATATTTTTCGACAGTATTCACTCTAGAAAATGACAATGTTGTCGAGGAGAATACTGAGATACAGGCTACTGGACTAGGTGGGATTGAAGTTCACAAGGAAGAGGTATTAGAAATCCTTAAGAGTGTGAAAATAGATAAGTCCCCTGGGTAGGATGGGATTTAGGTTGAAACTAAATCCCATTCCTGAAGAAGGGCCTGTGCCCGAAACGTCGAATCTCCTGTTCCCTGGATGCTGCCTGACCTGCTGTGCTGTTCCAGCAATAAAGTTTCAACTTTGATCTCCAGCATCTGCAGACCTCACTTTCTCCTCTAGGATGGGATTTATCATAGGATCCTCTGGGAGGTCAGGGAGGAGATTGCCAAGCCTTTGGCATTGATCTTTAAATCATTATTGTCTACAAGAATAGTGCCAGAAGACTGGAGGATAGCAAATGTGGTTCCCCTGTTAAGGGGAGTAGAGACAACCCTGGTAATTATAGACCCTGGTAATTATAGACCAGTGAGCCTTACTTCAGTTGTTGATGAAGTGTTGGAAAAGGTTATAAGAGATAGGATTTATAATCATCTAGAAATCAATAATTTGATCAGGGATAGTCAGCATAGTTTTGTGAAGGGTAGGTCGTGCCTCACAAACCTTATTGAGTTCTTTGAGAAGGTGACCAAACAGGTAGATGAGAGTAAACCGGTTGATGTGGTGTATATGGATTTCAGCAAGGCGTTCGATAAGATTCCCCACAGTAGACTATTGTACAAAATGTAGAGGAATGGGATTGTGGGAGATATTGCAGTTTGGATCAGTAATTGGCTTGCTGAAAGAAGACAGAGGGTGGTGGTTGATGGGAAATGTTCATCCTGGAGTCCAGTTACTAGTGGTGTACCGCAAGTGTACATTGTTGGGTCCATTGCTGTTCGTCATTTTTATAAACGACCTGGATGAGGGCGTAGAAGGGTGGGTTAGTAAATTCGCAGAGAACACGATGGTCGGTGGAGTTGTGGATAGTGACAATGGATGTTGTAGTTACAGAGAGACATACATAAGCTGCAGAGCTGGGCTGAGAGATGGCAAATGGAGTTTACTGCAGACAAGTGTGAGGTGATTCACTTTGGTCGGAGTAACCAGAATGCAAAGTACTGGGCTAATGGTAAGATTCTTGGTAGTGTAGATGAGCAGAGAGATCTCGGTATCCAGGTACACAGATTCTTGAAAGTTGCCACCCAGGTTGACAGGGTTGTTAAGAAGGCATACAATGTTTTAGCTTTTATTAATAGAGGGATCCAGTTCCGGAACCATGAGGTTATGCTACAGTTGTACAAAACTCTAGTGCTGCCACAATTGGAGTATTGTGTACAGTTCTGGTTACCACATTATAAGAAGGATGTGGAAGCTTTGGAAAGGGTGCAGAGGAGATTTACTAAGATGTTGCCTCTTATGGAGGGAAGGTCTTACGAGGAAAGGCTGAAGGACTTGAGGCTGTTTTCGTTGGAGAGAAGAAGGTTGAGAGGTGACTTAATAGAGACAAAAAGATAATCAGAGGATTAGATAGGGTGGACAGGGAGAGCCTTTTTCCAAGTATGGTGACGGTAAGCACGAGGGGGCATAGCTTTAAATTGAGGAGTGATACTTATAGGACAGATGTCAGAGGTAGTTTCTTTACTCAGAGATTAGTGAGGGTATGGAATGCTTTGCCTGCAACGGTAGTAGATTCGCCAACTTTAAGTACATTTAAGTCGTCACTGGACAAGCATCTGGATGTACATGGAACAGCGTAGGTTAGATGGGCTTCAGATTGGTATGACAGGTCGGCGCAACATCGAGGGCTGAAGGGGCTGTACTGCGCTGTAATATTCAATGTTCTATGTTCTATTTCAGATTTCCAAATGCACGGATCAGTCTAAATTTTAAAGGAGCATTAGAATACATCAACATAAATAAACCAAGGGTCCAGAGTTGTGAAAGAACAGCCATTCAAACTGAATGCACAGCAACCACATGGCACTGAATTCCATAGGGTGTGCTTCGACAAATTATGCTGAGCAAATTGCTGCAGTTTGGAAATTGCAAATGACTTAGCTTTGTGAACAGAACTTTCCTGATGAAGGGCTTTTGCCTGAAACGTCGATTTTCCTGCTCCTCGGATACTGCCTGACCTGCTGTGCTTTTCCAGCACCACTCTAATCCAGACTCTGATCTCCAGCATCTGCAGTCCTCACTTTTATCTTAACTTTGTGTACAAGCAGTCTTCAAAGGGGGTCCTGCAAGTACTCCATGTCTACATTTGATCATAGAATCCCTGCAGTGTGAAAGCAAGCCATTCGGCCCATCGAGCCAACACCGCCCCTCCAAAGAGTATACCACTCAGCCCAACGCCAGTACCCTATGCCTGTAATCCCCCATTTCCCCAGAAACTTTGGGCAACCTAACATGGCCCAATCCACCTAACCTGCACAGAGCTCCTGGAGGAAATGCTGACATGGGGAGAATGTGTAAACTCCGCTCAGACAGTCACCCGACGCTGGGATCGAACCCGGGTCACTGGCACTGTGAGCCACTGTATTTACCTGCCTTTAGGAGAAAAGCTGGACAGACTGAATCCTCTTGAGTTTAGAAGACCCAGAAGTGACTTATTTTGATTTAAGCTTTATTGTCATGTGTGATCAAGGATAGAAGTACAGAAGTACAATGAAAAAGTGTACAATAGTGTACAACATGGCACCATCTTAGGAAAGAAGGTACTTAGGTACAAAACTTAAGTAGTAAATAGAGAAACAAAATTAAAAGTAAATCATTGCCATTGCTCTTAGTGTAAGTAGAACAATGAAATAAAAAAGTCAAAAGTTAACATTACAGTCCTTCCTGGAATTAATTGGAAAAATAAAGGAACAAAAGTACAAGTTCAACCGTCTTTCTTCAGTGCACTCTCTGCAAGGGCTCTGTTTCCTCCACTTTGGCACGCTCTCCAGGAAACCTCAGGCTTCCTGCTCTCAGCACTGCAGGTGCCAGGGAACCTCCCTTGCCAACAATTCAGGTTCGGTCTAACCACATTGGTCTCAGGCCCACAGCTACTTGCAAGTACCTGACTTCTGGCTGTCAGTGCTCTACGCAGTGGACCTTTAGCTGACACTACTCAGGACCTTGGCCGCTACCATGATTCCTGCAATGCCATCACCACTATTGCCTCTCTCTCCTGAATTCCATGAGGTAAGTGAAAAAAAGACAAGGAGAGAGAAAAACAAAGCATGAATGTGGCCGCCTGGAGTGGATGGGCCTACCGAATCAGTGACACCACCTTGAATAGCTGGCTTGCTCTGTCCACTGCGCTGCTGGATCCTGCTCTCTGTCCTTCATTCAGGTCCTGAGGGGACAAGATCAGGGTGTGGAAGGGATAGTTTCTCATGTGGGAGAATAGGGAGGTCATAGTTTAAAAAGAAGGGGTCACCCTTTAAAACTGTGATGAAGAAACATTTTTTCTCTCAGAACGTTGCAAGTCTTTGGAATTCACTTACTCAAAAGGCAGTCGGTGCCAAATTTTTATACAGTTTTAAGGGAGTGATAGATAAATTCTTGATGACTAAAGAGGTGAAAGATTATTTAGGACATGCAGGAGTGCAGAGTTAATGTTAAATCAGATCAGCCACGATCTTATTGAATGTCGGAGCAGGCTTGAAGGACCAAGTAGCCTACAGTTGATCCTTATTTACATGTTCTGCCATTGCAGCTTGCTGGTTTTGTCAAGCTGGATGGCATCTAATTGGTGTGTCAGCTTTGAATACACAACTCCCTCTCTTAAATGAATGAGAATCTGGTTCTGTCCCACAAATAAACAGGATCTACCTCCTTACTCTGCTTTTCAAACTCCACGTCATATCATTTTCTATGGCACATATCGACAGCACAGACATCATGTTAAACCAGTGATATGTGGAACTTCCATTTGCTTCTTGACAAGCAGGCTAGGCAATCATTCTTGCCCAAACCCCCTCCTGCAAAAGTTAATGGATCAAACGTTCTGGACAGAGTTCTACATAATGGCTTGTGTTCTGCCCAATGAGTGACAGAAAATCTGCTCCTTCAGAAATTCATGCAGGCTTATTAACATTACAGTCCATCCTAATATTAATTGGTAAAATAAAAGACTGCAAGTACAAGTTCAACAGTCTTTCTTCAATGCACTCTCTCCAAGGGCTCAGTCTATTCCACTTTGGCCTGCCCTCCGGGAAACCTCAGGTTTTCTGCTGTCAACACTGCAGGTGCCGGGGGACCTCCAACACTGACAGTTCAGGATCGGTCTAACCACATTGGTCTCAGGCCCACAGCTCGCAAGTACCTGACCTCTGGCCATCACTGCTCCAAATACATGATTAATATATATACAAAAATGATTGAACATCAAGTTCTGGGGAATCATAAAGGTGACTGGATTACTACTTGGCCACATCTCTCCATTCCAATGCACATTTTAGAGATATTAAACTTGAATATTACCATTGGATCACCAGCCTGACCTTTGGATTACAAGGCCGGTGGTATGGCCACTTCGTACCTCACCCCAATGTCACATACTAAATCTTTCAGTCAAATTGAGCTTTCACGCACATTTAATAAAAGTTAACCTGGCAATTCACAGTTGTTGGGTCAAAATTCTGGAATCCCTTCCCTAACAGCATTGTGGGTCAACCTTCAGAAAATGGATTACAGCTCACCACAATCTTCTCAAGGGGAACTAGGGATGGGAATTAAGTTCTGGTCCAGTCAGTGATGCCCACATCCCATGAGTGAATTGCAAAAAAAAGGGCTCGACAGACACACACTAAAAAAAAATCAAATGGATCTTATGATTAAAGTGAGAAAATATTTGAAGTGTAATCTCACTGCTACTGAAAATTGCGAATGAAATGAGGAGGAGAGCAGAAGTTGGGTTGAAAGACAACATTTATGTATGGGCTCAATAAAGAACAGATTAGCTTCAATAGTGCAATAACCAAGTATCCTACCCTCCTGCAAATATCAGTGAACAACAGGAAATTACTGAGGATTCTATTCAGATGGGGGAGAATCTTGTGTTATCACTCATAACCACTTGAGCAAGATTTAAGATTTAAGGAGCATTGCATGGATTATTTTGGTCCTCATAAAATGCATCCAATCAGTCTACTTTAATGAAAACAATGGCTAAGACAACTTATTGCTCGGGCCTGAATTTTTCTTTTTTTTAATTCAAGGGTAGCAGCAATGCATTCTCTAATCTGGTTATCAGACACTGCACAACACTAGGTATCTCACTGATTATACAGGAGATGTGTACTATTTTTACAGCTGTTTTCCTTCTTGGAGATGATAGACAATTGGATGCTAACGATTGAAGTCAGCAGCAATGGAACACATCTGCTTGATTCATATTCAAGAGCCTACACTGACAGCCATATCAATCTCACCATCCTAGACATGAGGCCACCAACAGCCTCCACTGCACATTTCACCTTATTTGTTTAACAGGATAGACTGGATTAAGGGAATCTTTCGCTGGAATGAAAATAAGGTATCACTGCCACTCGCCTCGAGCACACTTAAAAATTAATGTACTGCTCTCTCCCTCCACTTTACTCTCATCCTTACAATTGAATAGCCATGAGGACCAGCTTATTTTATGAATTGTTTTGCAGGTCTTACATACGAAAAGGGAATAAGAGGAGACCACCCAGCACCACGGTCCACTGTACCACTCAATAAGATCTTGGCTGTTCTGATATTAACATCATGTCTACATAGCGGCATGTACCTGAAAATCTTTTATCTCCTTAGTCATAAATAATCTATCTACCTCTGCCTTAAAAATATTTAAAGACTGCATTGACTGCCTTTTGAGGAAGGGATGTGAGCTTAAGACTCTCAACTGTTTGACAGAAACAAAAAATAAGTTTCTTCATCTTTGATTTAAATGAGGTGAGCCCTTATGTTTAAACTATGATCTTTTCAATGGAGATTGTCCTTTATGAAGAAAAGCTATCTGCAGACATACATGAAAATACAAAATAATTGAAATCATAAGTTTGGCTGCTTTTCATATGAACATTTTCAATAAGATGCTGTGAAGAGAAGTATTATTTTTATTTTGAACTATTTTTAAGTTAGACATTAAAACCGAAGTATTAAAGGGAGATAGTTTAAGCATCAAAAACTCCTGTGCAAGCTTTGTTTATTTGTCATATCCACACCATCATGTACAAAAGTGGAAAACATGTGAAGTTCTTTCTGTGTAAACCAATTTCCTTCAGCGGAAGAAATCATTTGCTCTCTTTGCACAACATCATCAACTAATGGGGTTAAAGATTTTGTTTGTTGAAGAACTCAGCATGTAGAAGACAGAGGGTGGTGTTTTTCAGATTGGAGGCCTGTGACCAGTGAAGTGCCACAACGATCGGTGCTGGGTCCACTACTTTTTGTCATTTATATAAATGATTTGGATGTGAGCTTAAGAGCTATAGTTAGTAAGTTTGCAGATGACACCAAAATTGGAGGTGTAGTGGACAGCAAAGAAGGTTGCCTCAGATTACAACGGGATCTTGATCAGGTGAGTCAATGGGCTGAGAAGTGGCAGATGGAGTTTAATTTAGATAAATGCGAGGTGCTGCATATTGGGAAAGCAAATTTTAGCAGGACATTGGTTAGGCCACTTTTGGAATATTGCATGCAATTCTGATCTGCTTCTTATCGGAAGTAGTTGTGAAACTCGAACGGGTTCAGAAAACATTTACAAAGATGTTGCCAAGATTGTAGGATTTGAGCTATAGGGAGAAGTTGAATAGGCTGGGGCTGTTTTCCCTGGAGGCTGAGGGGTGACCTTATAGAGGTTTACAAAACCATGAGGGACATGGATAGGGTAAATAGACAAGGTCTTTTCCCTGATGTGTGGGAGTCCAGAACTACAGGGCATAGGTATAGGATGAGAGGAAAAAGATATAAAAGAGACCTAAGTAGCAACTTTTTCATGCAGAGGGTTGTGTGTGTGTGGAATGGGCTGCCAGAGGATGTGGTGGAGGCTAGTACAATTGCAACATTTAAACGGTATCTGAATGGGTATGCGAACAGGAAGGGTTTGGAGGGATATCGACCGGGTGCTGGCAGGTGGGATTTGATTGGGTTGAGATATTTGGTTGGCATGGACAAGTTGGACTGAAGGGTCTGTTCCCATGCTGTACATCTCTATGACTCTGACTATGTATCACACGCTATCACACCACATGTGCAATTTACAGCCTCTGCTGACCCAGCTAGTCTCTGATGGGATTGAAACGTTCCTGGTTGGGATTAGAATAGTTGGAATTAGAACAAACCTGGTGGGCCAAAGGGCATTATTCTGTGTCGCAGATCTCTATGACTCAATGGACAGGGATGAGAATTAGCTCAGAAAGCCTCCTCGCTATCACAAAGAACAAGTGCATTACACTGAATCCACAGAGAACATGAGGATCCAAATGGTTAGTCTAGGTCAATATTTATGCACTACCCCAGTCTCGTTCCAATTTATTTAAGCCATCAGTATTTCTTTTCTCCCTTAGGGGATTAAGGAATTGCATCAAATATTCCTTATGGCAGCAAGTTCCACATTCTTGCCAGTCATTGGGTGCAACGTTCCCTCTAAGTTGCTTGGTGCCAGTCCAATCGTCTGCACACAATGCCCATGCTGTACCAATACATTCATTTTTGCCACCCACAGGTATGCATGGACCCCAGAAGTCAGTGATTGGAGAAACTGGAGGGAACATAACTTGGGTCTGGAAATTTCTTCTGCAGCCAGCACGGTGGCTCAGTGGTTAGCACTGCTGTCTCACAGTGCCAGGGACCCGGGTTTAATTCCAACCTTGGTCAACAGTAGATGCAGAATCTTTAAATATTTTTAAAGCAGAGATAGATAGATTCTTGATAGCCAAAGAGATGAAAGATTTTCAGGCACATACAGAAATGTAGACTCGATGTTAATATCAGATCTGCCATGATCTTATTGAGTGGTACAGTAACACAGAGGGGCCAAGTGGTCGCCTGTTATTCTCTTTTTGTATATAAGACCTGCAAAACAATTCAAAGAATAAAGCTGGTCCTCATGGCTTCTTTGTGTGGAGTTTGCATGCTCTCCCTGTGTCTGCATGGGTTTCTACCCAGTGATCTGGTTTTCTCCCATAGTCCAAAGTTGTGCAAGTTACGTGGATTGGCCATGCTAAATTGCCCATAGTGTTCAAGGAGGTGTAGGTTATGTGAATTAGCTATGGGAAATGCTGGGTTGCAGGGATAGAGTAGGAGGATGGGTCTGGTCAGGATGCTCTTTGAAGGGTTGGTGGACTTGTTGGGGTGAATGGCCTGTTTCCACATTGTGGGATTCTATGCTTTCTTATTTCATTTACTGTAAGACCATAAGGTATAGAAGCAGAAGACGATCATTTGGCTCATCAAATCTGCTCTGCCATCAAGGCTGATCTGACATTCGTTAATGACCCAGCCTCAACAGTAAAGAATTTCGTAGATTCACTGTACTCAGAAGAAAGAAATTCCCTTCCTCCCAGTCTTAAATGCATGACCCCTTATTTGAGATTCTGCCATTTACTCAAAAAACAATCCCACCATTGATTCATACTGCATAGAAACAGGCTCTTCGGTCCAACCAGTCCATACTGGGCGGCACGGTGGCACAGTGGTTAGCACTACTGCCTCACAGTGCCTGAGACCTGGGTTCAATTCCTGCCTCAGGCGACTGACTGTGTGGAGTTTGCACGTTCTCCCCGTGTCTGCGTGGGTTTCCTCCGGGTGCTCCGGTTTCCTCCCACAGTCCAAAGATGTGCAGGGTCAGGTGAATTGGCCATACTAAATTGCCCGTAGTGTAAGGTAAGGGGTAAATGTAGGGGTATGGGTGGGTTTCGCTTCGGCGGGGCGGTGTGGACTTGTTGGGCCGAAGGGCCTGTTTCCACACTGTAATATAATCTAATCTAAAAAAAACCTATCATAATTCATAATTAAACTTGTCCCACCTTTTTACTATTGGCCCATATCTTTCCAAATACTACTTTATTCATGAACTTATCCAAATGTCTTTTAAAGCTTGTAACTGAACCCCTTTTCACCATTTCCTCTGGAAGTTCATTTCACGCATAAACCACTCTCTGTGTAAAACGTTGTCCATGTCTTTTTAAAACTTTCTTCTCTCACCTCATAATTATGTCACTTAGTCTTGAAATTCCCCACCCTAGGAAAATGACACCTGCCATTCACCTTATCTATACCCCTCATGATTTTACAGATCTCTACAAAGTCACCCCTCAAACTCCTCCGCTCCAGTGAAAAATGCCCCAGCCAATCCAGCCTCTTGTTATAACTCAAACAATCCATTTCTGGCAACATCCTGGTATATCTTTTTGAACCTTCGCCAGCTTAATAATATCCTTCCTAAAACAAGGCAACCAGAACTGGACACAATACCCCAGAAGATGCCTCACTAACATCCTGTACAACCTCAACATGATGTCCCAACTCCTATAGTCAAAGGTCTGAACAATGAAGGCAAGCATGTTAAAATGACTTCTTAACCACCCTATCTACATGTGAAGCAATCTTTAAAGATTTGGAGATGCTGGTGTTGGACTGGGGTGTACAAAGTTAAAAATCACACAACATCAGGTTATAATCCAACAGATTTCATTGGAAGCACCAGCTTTCGGAGCGCTGAGAAAGCTAGTGCTTCCAATTAAACCTGTTGGACTATAACCTGGCATTGTGTGATTTTAAACTTCAAAGAATTTTGAACTTAAACCCCTAGGTCTCTGCTCAGCAACACCCTTCCTCAAAAACTCAACCAACCTCTGCTGAATTCTGTCAATGGCATGCATATATTTTCTTAGTTTAGACATTCAATATCAAACACAATACACTAGGGGCTACCTCACCAAGGTTCTATTCAACCACAGCAAAATATTTTTACTTCTGTACTCAAATCCCCTTAAGACAATATACCATATGCCTAATTGCTTGCTGCACCTGCATGCTAGCATTTAGTCACTCATGAACCCAGATCCCTTTGGACAGCCAATTTTCTAAACTCTCATCATTTAAATATTTAAAAAAACTCTGCTAAAAATGGTCCCACATTCATAATCTTGGTAATGCAGCTGATCTGAGGGTGAACTTCTGATCAGGGAGAAAGTGAGGTCTGCAGATGCTGGAGATCAAAGTTGAAACTTTATTGCTGGAACAGCACAGCAGGTCAGGCAGCATCCAGGGAACAGAAGATTCGACGTTTCGGGCACGAAACGTCGAACTTCTGATCAGACAACACATTATAAATACCATCTATTTCCATCATGTAACTTCGTCCAAATCCAGTTAATCTTACACCAATCTCTGTTATGTCAACACACATGTGCTCACTGAGTTGCCCTCGCAACTGAGGGAGTGAAACCTTTGATTTCAAATTTCTCATCCACGCTTACAAGTCTCTCTGTGCCCTTTCCCCTCACTAGTTTTTTTTTCCCTATCTGGGAGCAGCAGGAGACAGAATGACGGTGACGTTGGAGACCAGGAGGTTGCCGGGAAGGTATGGACTTAGTATATATTTGGGCAGGGCTAAACCAGAGATACACCCCCCACCCCCCCAACCAGAAGAAAAGGTCTCTGTAAATTATTTATTTTTCGTTTCTTTCATATATTTAAGTGCATTGTTTGGTTTTCGTTAGTTGATATAAAGCTAAGGCTTACAATGGCAGGGGACCTCAGACCAATGGCATGTGCCACTTGCTTGATGTGAGAGCTCAGGGATGTGGCTGACATCCCTGAGTCTTACACTAGCAAGACGTGTGTCCAGCTGCAACTCTTGTTTGACTGTATGATGGCTCTGGAGGTACAGATGGACTCACTGTTAAGAATCCGCAATGCTGAGGAGGTCATGGATAGCACGTTTCATGAATTGGTCACACTGTAGATTAGAGTTGCTGAGGGAGACAGTGAATGGGTGACCAAAGGGCAGAGAAAGAGTAGGAAGGCAGTGCAGGTGCCCACTGCAGTCACCCTCCCCTTTCAGAATGCTCTGCAGCCGATCAGTGACATCCCTGACCCGAGCACCTGGGAGGCAACATAGCAGAACCCCCCTCACAATAGAATCCCCTGTGACTCTGGTCCTATGAGTCTTTCTCCAGCCCTTCTGAACAGCAGTGCCCGTCACCGTGCCATGATCCTGGCAACTGCTATCCTGCCCTGCTGAGCCATCTCCCCTAAAAGTATCCAAAACAGTATGCCTGGTTTGGGGGGAGATGACTGCAGTAGGTACCTGTACTGCCTTCCCACTCTTTCTCTGCCTTTTGGTCACCCATTCACCGTCTCCCTCAGAAACGCCAATCTACAGTGTGACCCATTCACTCAACGCGCTATACACGACCTCCTCAGCATCGCGGATTCTTCACAGTGAGCCCATCTACAGTTTCAGAGCTGTCATGCTGTCAAATTAAGCTAAAGGGTATTAAGGTGGATGAATCCCAAGGACCGGATAGGATCTATCCCAGGTTGCTGAGGGAGGCGAGAGAGGAAATAGCTGGACCCCTTTATAGCATCCTTAAACACAGGTGAAGTGCCGGAGGACTGGAGGGTTGTTAATGTTGTCCCCCTGTACAAGAAGGGTAGTAGGGATATTCCAGGTAACAGCAGACCAATGAGCCTGATGTCAGTGGTGGAAAAGTTGCTGGAGAAGGTACTGAGGGATAAAATCTATTTACATTTGGAAAAGAATGGGCGTATCAGTGATGGGTAACATGGTTTTGTGCAGGGGTGATCGTACCTTACCCACTTAGTAGAGCTCTTTGAGGAAGTGACCAAGTTGATAGATGAAGGAAGGGCTGTAGATGCCATATTCATGGACTTTAGTAAGGTGTTTGATAAGGTTCCCCATGGTAAACTAATGGATAAAGTGAAGTCATGTGGTGTGCAGGGTGTTCTAGCTAGGTGAATAAAGAACTGGTTGAGCAAAAGGAGACAGAGAGTAGTAGTTGAAGGGAGTTTCTCGAAATGGAGAAAGGTGACCAGTGGTGTTCCACAGGAATCAGTGCTGGAGCCACTGTTGTTTGTGATATACATAAGTGATCTGGAAGAGGGCGTTGTTGGTCTGATCAGCAAGTTTGCAGATGACACGAAGATTGGTGGAGTAGCAGAAAGTATACAGGACTGTCAAAGAACACAGGAGAAAATAGATAGACTGGAGAGTTGGATGGAGAAGTGGCAGGTGGAGTTCAATCCAGGCAAACGTGAGGTGATACATTTTGGGAAGTCTAGTTCTAGAGCGAACTATACTGTAAAAGGAAGAGCCTTGGTAAAAGTTGGTGAGCAGAGAGATCTGAGAGTTCGGATCCATTGTACCCTGAAGGTGGCTGCACAGGTGGATAGAGTGGTCAAGAAGGCATATGGTATGCTTGCCTTCATCAGATGGGGTATTGATTATAAGGGCTGGTAGGTCATGTTAAAATTGTACAAGACTTTGGTTCAGCTGCATTTAGGTACAGTTCTGGTCACCACATTACCAAAAGGATGTGGACACTTTGGAGAGGGTGCAGAGAAGGTTGTGAGGATGTTGCCTGGTATGGAAGGTGCTAGCTATGAAGAGAAGTTGAATAGATTAGGATCATTTTCATTAGAAAAAAGGAGATTGAGGGGAGACCTGACTGAGGTCTACAAAATCATAAAGGGTATAGACAAGATGGATAGAGATAAACTTTTTCCCAGAGTGAGAGACCATGCATTCAAGGCGAGAGGTGAAAAGTTTAAGGGGATACACATGGAAAGTACATTACACAGAGGGTGATAGGCACCTGGAATGCGTTGCCAGCAAAGGTAGTAGAGGCAGGCACGGTAGATTCTTTTAAGGTGCGTCTGGACAGATGCATGAGTTGGTGGGAAGCAGAGAGATTCAGATTCTTAGGAATTGAGTGATAGGTTTAGACAGTGGATTTGGATCGGCTCAGGATTTGAGGGCCAAAGAGCCTTTTCTTGGGCTGTAAATTTTCTTTGTTCTTTGTTCCATTGTACTTTAGGAATCTTCTTCAGCCCCAAACCCAAGCCGTTTGCACTTGACTAATTTTGGCCCTTTGAGCATCTCCTGTTTCAATCATTGCACAATTGTTCACCATGCCTTCAGTCCCTGGGACCTCGACTCTGAAATACCATCTTCCAACCTTTTCTTCCCTCTAGCCCACTTTATTTCTTTGAGTTGTTGTTTGAAACCTATATTAACGAACCAACATCCTGTAGGATGGCAGTGGAATAGGGTTTCTCAACCTGGGGCTCGTCCACTCGTTCTGCTTTTCTTTTCGTTATTTTTTCTGTTCCCACTTTCTTCTCATGTTTTCTTTTCCTTTATTTACCTCCTGATGAAGAGCTTGGTCATGGCAATGGCAAGTAGATCCAGCAGCGTGGACTCATACCAAAGGTGCAGCAAGTTTGGATTCCTGGCAGCATCTGTATTACTGAGTCATTCCTACTGCTGATACATGGCTGCTGCTGCAGAGGTGAGTTTGAGTTCCCAGCGGCATCTGCATCCATCAAAGATCCAAGGAGGCAGCAGCGGAGGTGAGTTTGGCCCAGTACGAGATCTGGTGGTACCAGCAGTGGCTGCATTGACAAGGTGGGCCCAAAGCCAGTGATGGAGTCAAGTTTTTGCTGGTATGGTACCTGGCGGCATTGGTGGGGGTCTGTGTTGGCAAGGTCCATCAAGGACTTATAGTGACAAGAGCATCAGTGGAGGCAAGATGGTGCTGAATAGTGGTATGGCGAAGGAGACTTGTGCCTGGCCACCAGGCTCATTATCCATGACAAAGCATTTAACAAGAAAAACTGTAAAGTTGGACACTTTTTCTTGATTTTTTTTCATTTTTCCGCCTTTATATTTCTTGTTTTGATTTATTTTTCTGTGATTTAAGATGACGCCGGAGAGTGGCGACACTATACAACATTTTTCATGGTATTTTGTAACAAAATATACATAACAATAAATAATCAAATGTTTTCCTTTGTGACTGGGTGCCATATTTTCTTTTGCAATGTAACATCTTGGGATGTGTAGATATCAGTGGTCATTGTGGTAGCACTAGCTCATTCGTTAAAAGGGGAATTTCACAAGGGTCGCAGTGGGGGAATGAGGAGATCCTGAAGGACTAAATGTCTGGAGCATATTATGGAGATTCAGATAGATGAAGCAAGCACAGAAGATTGTGGACAAACTCAGCATGTCTGCCAGCATCTGTGGAGAGAGAAGCAGATTTAATGTTCTGAATTTGATACAACTCTGCTTCAGAATTGATAGGTGTTGGAAAATGTTTTTACACATTTCAAAGAGGTGGAGGAGGAGTAAACGGTCTGATTAGATTAGATTAGATTAAATTCCCTACAGTGTAGAATCAGGCCATTCGGCCTAACAAGTCCCTGATGATGTGGAGACCGAGTACAAAAGACAAAACGGAATGCAAACTGGGGTGAAAGAGAAATAGAAATAGAAAATAGGTGTAAGCAAAGGCATGGAAGGGTGAAAATAGTCATCTTGGTTGAAAGCAAAGCAGACAAAGCACATTAACTCTGTTTCTCTCTACATTGGTGCTGCCAGACTTGCCCAGCTTCTCCAGTATTCTCTGTGTTTGTTTCAGATTGCCAGCATCCACAGTATTTTGCTATTATACAATGGATGAGAGCATGGAGGGATGTCAACTTATGGCCATTTCATAATAAGGCCTCTTGACTGGAAGCCAATGTTAGCTGGAAAGCATTTAATTGAGAGGGGTGTGGAGTGAGTTAGAATAAAGGCAGCAACGTTTTTTTAAAAAGCTCACATTTGTGAAGGGTGGGACAGAGACCACCAAGAAACCATTGGAAAAGACAAGTCTGGAGTCAATGGAAGTATGGAATGAAGGGTGTCAAAGAACAAAAATATATAGAAATTAGGCAAAACTTGTCAGTGGGAAATTCAAATGCCAGTATCTTGATGAGGACTCGAGAGGCTGAAGGACTGACTTCTACACATATGCCTTATGGTCTTATAATCCTTAAGTGTTCTTACAAACAGTTTTAGCAAGCTTAGTAGCTTCAATATGAATTTCCATAGTACATTTCATGATTGTCTCGAAAATTACCTTTCTGCATAATAATTGCTTTCAGCCTGTCCTAAAATTTTAAAATAACCTAAAATACATGAAGAGGATTATTACAAGTGGGAAAATAAAGCTGCATAAACTGAAAAACATTGCAGCATTTCCCCATTACCTTATGTAAAAGCAAACTAGATTTGTTGATTATTCTCTTCTGTGAAATGGTGTTTACAGCGGAAATTACATGACAGACCAATCAAGTTGAAAATAATTTTGCAGGAAAAAACCCAATTAAAATGGGATTAGAAGGGATGCAGGAAAATTACCGGATGATCTGAGCTTTATAGGAATTGGATATCCAAAGATCACGAAGCAATGTGTTGTATGGAAGTATGGAATGAAGCCAAGAGATTCGGATCATGCTGTGTCTTTTCCCAAAAGTAGCAATTCATATTTGTATTATAATGGTAACTTAAAAACCAGACTTGTCTCAAAAACTGAATATATGTGCAGTGCCTCCTGCTGCTGTTAACTTGCTGAGTGTAAAATACTTTTGCAAATGGCTTTACTGACATAAAAGCATAACATAACTAAATAAGGGGGAGGAAAAACATGGACAGTTAATTGAAACTTACAATTCTTCCACTTACCTCCATTCAGCAAAGTTATAGAGTCAAAGAGTTACACAGCACAGAAACAGACCCTTCAGGCCAACCAGTCCATGCTGAACATAATCCCAAATTAAACTTGTCAAACCTGCCTGCTACTGGCCCACATCCCTTCAAACCTTTCCTGTTCATGTATTTATCCAAATGTCTTCTAAATGTTGTAATTGTACTCACATCCACCACTTCCTCAGGAAATTCATTCCATTCGCAAACCACCCTCTGTGTAAAACATTTTCCCCTATGTCTTTTTTTAAATCTCTCTCCTCTCACCTTAAAAAGAAATCCCCCATCATGGGCAACCAGATAGCGGCTTATGAACACAAGCACCTCTGACAGAGCAGCACTCCCTCAGCGTTGCATTGGAGTTTCAGTCTATATTCTGCATTCAGGTCCTAGACTGGAACATGAATGTACAGAGTGGAGCTTATTTCCAACTGAATCATGGCATACAATGAATTAATGACTTGTTAGTGTGTAGGAGAAAACCAGTATGGAAAGGTTTGAGATTTCATGGAGGTGATATTCTCCATTGGCTTTTTCTGTTCTTTATCAGATATTTAGAAAAAATGATAAACCTGGCTGATTTCTTTATGCAATGCTCTTACTCAGGGAGCACTGAAGTGATAAGTCCTTCCCAATGCTGCCAAGTTAACATCAGTGCACAGTAGTGGTATGAATCAGGAAACCCAGACTTTATTGCCTGTGCCTCATGAATACAAGAAGCAACTGGAGAACCCAAGTTCATTTTGAATCAAGTATGACTAAACAAATGTCAATGAACAAACTGTTGAGGCAGGATTGTCTTGGTTTCACCAGATGCTGCATTTCTATCTTAAAACTTCCTTTGTGTTTATTTCTGTCCTGTCTCTAACTGGTCAATTTGTACAATGGTTGAATACCACAGAGCTTTAAGGATTTGAATTAGCGGGCTGTTGTGAGAGGTTCTTACAGTGATAATGCCCCTACCTCTAGCCAAAAGATCTGGGTTAAAGTCCCATCTGCCTTGGATGTGTGTCATAACAGAACCAAGTAGACTGATTTATAGTTTGATTTAAAGTAAGTTTCTTCCCTCAAAATAGGAAGTCAGTCACTTAAATGGCTGTATGCAGTGTAAAGCAACACCAAGTGTGGGTTCAACTCCCACACTGGTTGAGGTTACCATGAAGGACTCTCCTTCTCAACCTCTCCCCTTGTCTGAGGTGTTAAACTACTACCAGTGGTGTCTCTCACTCACTAATGAGAGAGCAGCCTTTTGGTTTGGTAGAACTAATGCTACTTTATCTTTTACCATTTTTCAAAAATGCTGCAAATCTTTTGGAGAACAATTAATTAACTTCATATTCAACGGATTAACTTATCCCTTCCCTCCGGGTTGACTCAAAGACCAAGTGATCAACTTTTGATGAAGTGTGTGTCTGACCTATTTGCTTTTACTTTGAGGTGTTAACAGATCAGACTGCATATTTCCAAACTTTTCTGCTTGGATTTCAGACTGTTTTCAGCATTCACAGCTTAATTTTTGTTTCCAGTAAAATATCAAATTGACTTTAAAAATTCAGGAAAGCTGTTTGAGCAAATATTAAAAATTATCAGTGTTCATGGATAGACAAAGAGTTAAAAAGATATGCAGATGGATAGGCAGATGGGGAGCATCTTAATATAAGTCTAGCTGTGCAGACTGATTAAAAATAATAAAAACAGGATTTCAGATTCTATCATTAGGGTTTGAGGGAGTAGTTTTACTCGTTATGAGCATTACCTGTTACCTTCCCGAGTCCCTTTGTGACGTTCTATACCAAGAATGCTTCTTTGGCAGTATGCAATTGACTTGCAGCACTGTCATCAACATCAGACACCTTATAAAATAAACACAACCTTGTTCTCAAAAGTTTGATAAACTAATTCTCATTTCAGACTGTAAACATTATGCTTGCGCATGCACCAAACTTGTCCAGGGCTAAAAACAACCATTTGGTGCCGGTCCCACTTCGGTTTCTGGTCCCACAGAGACACCAGATGGTTTCATTATCACAGCTGTGGAACGTAAATGTAGTTGTTGGTGAGTGACATTGCAAGGGCAGTGTGAGAGATGAAAGTTAGTACTGCAACTTGTTGAAGCATAAACAAAGATTTCCATCCATTCACTGCGATTTTAGGACCTCAGGATGAAACAAAGCACTTTACAGTCAATTATTTTTTGAACTGTTTTCACTGTTATGTGTACAGCCAGTTTGTGTACAGCAACCTCCAATATCAATGAACTAAATGACCATGTTTCATTGATCAGAACAACTATCAATGCTGGAAATCTGAAATGAAAACAGAAAGTGTTGCAGAAACTCAGTAGGTCTGGAAGCATCTATAAATACTTTTTCGGCTCGAAACATTCAATCTATCTTGCTCTCTCCAGATGCTGCCAGACTCGCTGAGTTTCTCAAGCACTTGTTTCATGACATTGGTTACATAGAACAGTACAGCACAATACACGCCCTTCGGTCCTTGATGTTGTGCCAAGCATTTATCTGAATCTAAGATCAACCTAACGGACACACCCCTCATTTACTGACATCCATGTGCTTGTCCAGCAGTTGCTTAAATGTCTCTAATGTCTCTGACTCTATTACCACCGCTAGCAATGCATTTCACATACCCACCACACTCCGCGTAAAGAACCTATCTCTGACATCTCCCCAATACCTTCCTCCAATCACCCCTCGTGACAGTTATTTCTGCTCTGGGCAAAAGTCTCTGGCTATCTACTCTAGCTATGCCTCCCATTACCTTGTACACCTCTATCAAGTCACCTCTCTGCCTTCTTTTCTCCAATGTGAAAAGCCCTAGCTCACTCAGCCTTTCTTCATAAGACATGCACTGTAATCCAGGCAGCATCCTGGTAAATCTCCTCTGCACCGTCTCTAAATCATCCACATCCTTCTTATAATGAAGTGACCAGAACTGGACTCAATATTCCAAGTGTGGTCTAACCAGGGTTTTATAAAGCTGCAGCAAAACCTCACGACTCTTAAACTCAATCCCCCCGTTAATGAAAGCCAAAACACCATACACCTTCTTAACAACCCTATCAACTTGGGTGGCAACTTTGAGGGATCTATGCACGTGGATCCCAAGATCCCGCTGTTCCTCCACACTACCAAGAATCTTGTCTTTAACCCTGAAGTTAGCAGTCAAATTCGACCTTCCAAAATGAATTACTTTGCATTTATCCAGGCTGAGAATAAATACTGGCCACACAGTAGGAATAGTTATCATGCTCTTTACTCCACAGTGCCATGAGCTCATTTACATCAACCTGAGAGGGCAGATAGGGCCTTTAATATCTCATGCAAAATAAAGCACTTCTGACCCCCCACCCATGTAGTACTACTTCAGTACTGCTCTGGGAGGATTACACTACAATTTGTACCTGGACTGTTGCTTGAATTCACAATCTTCTGACTCATGGTCCAACATAGTCTAGCTAAAAAAACACTAGAATGAAACAATCCAGTATTGCATTATAGCCCAGATCACAGGAAGACACCATACTTTTCAGACAGTTAGACAAAATCATCATGTGAAGTTTAAGAGGTCTCCATTTAACCTTGACACAATCAGTTATCCAGTCAACAATTCATTGAACAGATAATTGCTGTGTTAATCGGCAGTCAACTATGTATGTAGTGTATTGTGGTGTAGTAGTACCGTCCCTTTCCAAGATGGACAATCATATCCATTATCAAGTGAATGCCGCCAAAAACCTCTGAATCAGAAGGCCTGGGTTCAAGCATCAACTGCTCCAGAGGTATGCGATTAAATTTTTGAATGAAGTTAATTAAAAATATGTACAGCCCAGACTATAGGACTCTTGTAGTTCAGTGAAAGGTCCTGGTTCGAGTCGCAGCTGTTTCAGAAGTATGTCACTGCATACCTGAACAGTCTGATGAAAAATATCTATCACTCAGATTCTATATGCATATTCTACCTGTCATATTACTGCATATAGTTAATTGTTAACAAACTTCAAGATATTTGTCTTAATAAAAACTTCAGTTTCTCAGGCATATGCTACATAAGCTAACACATAGAAAGCCACATCAAATTAGAAAGGAAAAAAGAAAGTCATTTATTCATTTTGCCAGATTGTCCAATCTCTGGCTATACAGCAGCACTGGCAGAGGCTTCAGCAACATTTTGACTGGTGAAAATGCACAAGACGTAGCATTTAATTGAAGAGAATAAACATAAATAAATTATGAGAAAGAATTTAAAAAAACTGCTCTGATAGATTGGAGTCCTGACATGAGTGATGAAGATAATTTAAAGATCAAAAACTGCAGCAATTTGACCACTTTGGGACTGTTCATAGCAGAGTTAAGTTCTAAATCATTTCGGGTTTGGGAGCAGCTGTACTGTTTAGAATGCTAGGCACCTGAATTCAAAAAAAAGATTTCTTACCTCACACTATAGGTCAGTATCCTGAAAGCTGGCATGTCTAATTGCACTCATAACCACCAAAATAGTTATTTTAATTGATCTCTTCCCTCCCTCCCTTCATTTAGATTTTCTTTCCACGCCATCTGCACCATGGCCAAAAGGGTGAGCAGAAAACCTGTTCCTATTCCTGTGCCAATGTCACTACATCAAAGGTTGCTAGATGTGACCAGCCTCTGTCTCTCAAAAGACTTCACAAAATCTGTTGTCCTGTTGGCACATTTTCTGAGCTTTTCTTTGCTTTCAATAATTACCATGACGAAACGTGTGATTTAGTATTCTTTTCTGACCGTCATTAAATCCAAGTCTCTGCTACATTTATTTGATGCATTAATAATCAAAGAGAACTGCACAAAAGATCATCTGAACATACATACATGCAAATTAGGAGTAACAGAGCGTTATTCAGCACCATGACACTGATTCACCATTCAAAAGGATTATGGCTGATCAGATTACCTCACATTCCTGCATATCCATGATAACTTTGCACCCACTTGCTTATCAAGAATCTACCTATTTCTGCTTTAAAAATATTCAACAAGACTGCTTCCACTATCTTTTGAAGAGAGAGTTCCAAAGACCAATGAACCTCTGTTAGAAAAAAAATATTCCTTATCTCTGTCTTGTACAGGTGACCTCTTATTTGAAAAGTCACTCCCTAGTGCATGAAATACCCACAACAGAAGACAATTTCCACATGCTTTCTATTAAAAGTCCGCAGGATCTCATATGTTTCAATCAACTGTCACCTACTTTTCTAAACCCAAGCTAATACAAGATTTTTCTAAACAACCTTTCCTCCTAAGACAACCAACCTTCTTTGAACTGCTCCCAAAGCACTTAAAACTTTCTTTAAATCTGGAGAAAAAGTCACTACATTCTAGGGATCCATAGCACTGCTCTCTCATTAGTGTGTGATGACTGGTGGTGAGTTGAACTCGAGGGTCACCAGAGCTCAGGCAAACTGCAAGGTCGCAGAGGTGGGGACTTCAGTGTGACTTCAGCTAATACAGAATTGGATACATGTTGTTCATTTCCCATAGCAAACCAGATACCGAGTCAACTGATCTAACTAATACTATGGATGAAACTCCAGATGCAGTCTCAGTTGTTTAGCTGAAGCACAACCTCCCAATTTTGAATTTGTTTCCCCTTACAATATATGATAACACTCTATTAGCTTTCCTAATTACTTGCTGTACCTGCATACTAACCATCTGCAATTCAGGACACCCAGATCCCTCTGCATCTCAGAGATCTGCAATCTGCCACTATTCAGCTAATTTTTAAAATATTCATCTGCTATCATAAACAAATTCATATTTTCCACATTATACTCCTTTTGCCAGATGTTTGTCCAGCCACTTACCCTAGCTATATCCTTTGTGGTTTTCTCTTGACCTCTTTACAACTTATTTTCCTAAATATAACCAAATGGTCAACTAAGTTAGTAACCATGCTTTCACTCTCTTCATTCAAGTAATTTCTGTAGATTGTAAAATGTTGAGTCACTGGCACTGCATTCGTGGTGCACCACTTCTTCCATCTTGCTAACCAGAAAATGACCTATTTCTGCCTACTCTCTGCTTCCTGAACTAATATCCTATCTATAGCATGAGGTCACTCCAAAATGAGACGAAGAACCTCAGCAAGGAATTCATATTCACAAACCCAGAACAGGCTACTTTGTAGCACAGCAGTTTATTGCAACAGTGGTGCATAATGGATGAACATGGTTGACAATAACAAATCAAAGCTTTAGAAGTCACTGATTAAATCTCCATTAGAACAACTTGTCCAATTTTAGATGGCAAGTCCAGACCATGCAAGAAGATGTCACAAAAATTAACTAGAACGGTACCATGCTGGAGGAGATTCAGTTATGTGGAGAGATGATAGAATGGGATTACTCTTCACAGAGCAGAGAGGGTGTTGAGGTGACTGAATTCAGGTGCTCACAATCATTAAGGGCTTTGATAGAATAGTTATACAGGAACTGCTTACAGGTAGAGTTGGTTGATAACCAAAGTGCACAGAGTTAAGACGATTGGCAGACCACAGAGGAAATCCGGTGCTTTTATTGTTAACGCAGTGAGTTATGATTGGAAAAGCACAGCAGAAAGATACTGGAATAAGATATATCATTATTTTTCAGAAATCAGAAGCTTGCAATGGAAAAAAATTTGCAAGGCTCTTAGGAAAAAGCTGGCTCAATTGGATAGCTTTTTCAAAGAGCTGGTACAGACATGATTGGTTGTAATGATAGGATGATTGACACTCTTCTGTCTTTCATGGTTACTGGTATTGCTGGCACATCCAACATTTGCTTTCTTCCCCATTTGTTTGAGCTGAGTGCCTAACTTGGCTAATTCAGAGAGGATCTAACAGTCAATCCTATTTCTGTGGGTGTGGAATCTTATGTTAACCAGACCAGGTAAGGAAGGCAAATTTCCTTCCTTAAAGGGCAGTAGTGAATCAGATGAGTTTCAGAGCAATCAATGGAGTTATCACAGTGCTATCATTATTGCAACTAATGTTCAATTTCAAATTTCAAAAAAATGATTGACACCCAGATGAGATTTGCACCAGAGGCCCAAGCAATTCCTTGGAATTCGGGAAGGCGACTCAATTACACTGCCAGTACACACATGTAACGCTGTATGATGCTATGTTTGTTGTCAAATCAGAGCTTCTGATTGATTGAATTCCATATCCTAGCTTTTGTTGGTTTGGTAATGAATAAGCATATATAACACAGTTGTACAACAGTCATGAGCTCCTTTGATTTGGAGGAGCCAGTGCTGGACTGGGATGGAGTACTTTGCCTTCAGACATCAAAGGAATATTTCAACAATGTACAATGAGTGACTTATCACAGGCAACCACAGAAACACAGGATATACCAGCAAAGGGTTGCAATGCAAAATTTTCAAACTAATCTCATAATACGTCTGTTTTATTTAAAATTGTTGGGATGATGAAGCATCAAGTAGATATGCAATGCCTCCGGGCTCCTTTAATTAATTTTATGACTGTAAGAGATTACTTTTGCTGCTGCGAACCCCACACAGTTTTGTTTTGTCTTGATAAGAACAGTCCTTTAAGTCAAAATTTCTGGTTCAATTGCTTCACTGTTGCCAATTATCCATAGGATAGAAACACTATAATAAATCGCCTCTTTATTTCATCAGTGAAGTTAGTGATAGAATCAGGAATCCACAGCAAAATCCTGAACCAAACTAAGATGATGATTAAATCTGATCATTTTGCAGCTTGATAGAGTTCACACTCATATTTATGTTCCATTGCCTATTTACAAAGCCTCTTCAACTTTTCCCAGTTCTAATGTAAGTACACCCACTTAAAATATTAAATTTGAATTGAATTAGCTTTACTGTCACATGTACTCACATGAGCACAGTGGAACGTCTACAAGTCACTACTTATAATGCCATCTTAGGTACACTGGGGCCTAGGTTCAGATTCTTGAGTACAAATTCTTAGGAAAAAAACTAGAAAATTAAAGAAATAAAGAGTCCAGCATTACAGAAATTCAAAAGTACAAAATCAAAAGTACAAATGCAAAATTTGGACAGGATTTTATGCTTCCAACCGAACAATGGGTTTGAAGGAAGGTAGGAAGTAGAGATGGTCTTCTTGCCTACTCCCAAATTGACTCCCAGAAAAAGCATTAAGCTTGAACTTACCCCCATTGCTTCTCAGAGCAGTCTTGTATATTTTTAAATTAATTAAATGACAGCTTAGAGAGAGTCTTTCGATTCAAATGAATTTTATTCATTCCAATATGCAGGTGTTGCTGACTGAGCCGGAATTTATTGCCCATCCCTAATCACCCTGGAGAAGGCAGAGGTAAGCTGCATTCCTCAACTACAGATGTAGTCATACCTGCAGTACCTTCCAGAAGGCAGTGCCAAGAATTTGAACCAGTGACAGTAAAGGAATGGTGGTGTATTTTCAACTCAAAATGGTGTGCAGATGGGAGGGCAACCTGCAGAGGGTGGTGCTTCCATGTGCCTACTGTCTTTCTAGACAGTACGGTAGTAGGTTTGAAAGATGCTGTCACAAATATTTGCTTAAAATCTATTGATCACTGATGCTTCCAGGTCTAATAGAAATCAGTTAACCTGAATATTAACTCCATTCTTTCCTCTGCAGGTGCTGCCAGCCCTGCTGAGTGTTTTGCAATGTTTCTGAGTTTCTCTAGCATTTTGTGTTTGCTTCAAATTTCCAGCATCCGAAGTATTTTGTTTTTACTCCAGTTGATACCTTCCGTGTTTCAATACACCAAAACAGTGCATGATTGATTGAAAGTTACCTCATGGACAACAAGTGCAGTCCACAATTCTCTTTTCCTAATTTTATACAGGCTGTATTCTTTTGTCTTGCAGCACTCAGTCAAATATGTGGCATTAACTAGGATCAAACTTCAAACTCAGAAACTACTCTCTGAAACATTTCGTGTACATCACTTGTTCATGGTTTCAAAAGTGAATTCACTGGATGAGAGTGTTATGATGTCTTGATACGAGACTGTAAGATGACTCATTAATTACTGATTGTGTGTGGATGGAGTAAGTCAGCTTGAGACAATTCAAACAGATTGAACTGTGCAAGTTCATTCAAGACAAAAATTTCAACATTTCATTGCTACAAGGAGTAATGTATATACTCGTGTAAAAGTCGATCCCCTGCAAAAGTTGACATCTTACTTTTGGCCAAATAATCTTGTATTTTCCATATATCTCAAGTAAAAGTTGACCCTACTATATCGCATTATAAACTTCTTACAAAGGAAACTGCATGTTCCCATTAACCCACTTAAACGAAATCGCAATCGTTCATTCATACCGATAAATCCACTAGTCACTCTTTGTTACTATATTGCATCTCTATTCATTCATTCATAACTCTACTTGACCTACATGGTTTACTGCAGCACATTTGGATTTATTCATTCATTCATTTAGACCAGTACTACGTCTATCAGGCCCCCACCTACATTCGGGACAGTACCCATACCCTTCACCTCCTCCAAGACTTCCGTTTCCCTGGCACCCTATGCCTTATCTTCACCATTGTCGCCCAGTCACTGTACACATCCATCCGCCACGACGAAGGCCTCCATTTCTTCGCCTCACAACGTCCCAACCAGTACCCTTCCACTGACACCCTCATCCGCCTGGCTCAACTGGTCCTCACTACCCCCACCTTTTCCTACACTACTTTGACAACTGTATTGGCACTACCTCGTCCTCCCAAGAGGGGCTTGAACAGTTCATCAACTTCACTAACACTTTTCACTCCCACCTCAAATTCACCTGGGCTATTTCGGACACCACCCTTCCCTTCCTGGACTTCTCCATCTCCAGTGACCGACTAACCATGGACAGCTACCTGGACTACATCTCCTCCCACCCTACCTCCTGTAAAAATGCTACTCCTTATTGCTAATTCCTCCACCTCTACCACAAAGGAGATATCATTGAATACCTTGGAAGCAGCTAAGACTTGAACCTGACCCTCCCAGCTAAGAGGTAGGGACACAACTACTACACCATGAGAGGTGAGAGATTTAAAAAGACATGAGGGGCAATGTTTTTTCCATAGAGGGTAATTCATTTGTGGAATGAACTTCCTGAGAAAGGGGTAATATAGGCACAGTTACAATGTTTAAAAGACATTTGGAAAGGTTTGGAGGGATATGGGCAAGAAGCAGACAGATGGGTCTAGTTTAGTTTGGGATTATGCTCGACATTGACTGGTTGGACCGAAGTGTCTGTTTCCGTATGTATGACACTCTGACTATGACCATGAGAGCTCTTGCAAGGTATATTCTAAATGACAAATGATAGCAAGAACTGTAACATGCACTACCTTGGAACATTAGGCAGAAACCTAGCCACCAAGATACATGAACATCAACTAGCCACAAAAAAGACATGACCCACTCTCACTAGTATCTTTACATACAGATGAGAAAGGACACCACTTAAATTGAGACAACACATCCATCCTAGGACAAGCCAAAAGAGACAAACACGAGAATTCCTAGAAGCATGGCATTCCAACTGGAACTCTGTCAATAAACACATTGACTTGGATCCCGTTTACAACCCCACTGAGAAAAAGAAGAAATGACATAATCACAGGAAATGACATCACCACAAGAAATGACATCACCAATCCAAGGAAACCTAAACACAGAAGTAAAAATAAAAAGCAGGCCATACCACGAGTGCTTCACCGCAGGCTCAGTGATGATGTTACCTAGTGTGGTAAAGAAACGTCTGAAAACAAAGCTTCCAGCTCAGCGAGCAAACTTATATCCACTTTCTGGTGATCTTGATGGGAAATGAAAAGGTTCACGTTTAAATTTGATTTCTAGTTTGTGAATTGCTTTTTTAAAAATCTGGAGCTGTGCATAATAATAACTTTGAAGTTGTTGACTAACTTAGTACTGGGTACAAACTGGCAAAGCATAACACATGATGGAGGTTGCAATCCAAAGACGTTTGGGGGGTGTTTTCAGGAATGGAGTGAGAAAAGGTACTGTGAGGTGTGAAAGGAATGTGCACATCATAATTGAATAACATGGAAAATGAAGTGTGGTCATGTGATGGTTGCTGCAATGGTGACATACAAGGTGCAGAGCGAGAGGATAAGAGGTTGCTGCAGTGACTGCTGAAGATATGAAAGAGAGTAGGGGAGGAGGGTGTTACAAACAATAAGCTAATGAAATAACATCCTATAACCTATGTTACTTTTTTAAATTCATTCAAGGAATATGGATGTCACTAGCTGGGCCAGAACTTATTGTCTACCACTAGTTGTCCAGATGGCAGTGAAGAAACAACCACACTGGTGTGGGTCTGGAGTCAAATTTAGGTTAGACAGGTAAGGGCAGCAGTTTCCCTCAAGGATATTTGTGAACCCAGTGGGTTTTTCCAACAACCAACAATGGGTCATAATCATCACTGAACCCTTAATTCAAAATTCTGTGAAGTTTTGATCAATCGTGATATGCTCTCCCTCAACCGGGTCCTACATTTCACAGCTACATATCCCATAGTCCAAAACCATCCCCACTATGGCTCCTCCACCAAAACTGCTCTCACAGAAAGATGACGACAATTTTGAAGCCTCAAAGTGGGAAAATGATTGGGAAATGCTGGATTAGATGGTATTACACTCGCAAAGCAGCTTCCATGGAATTTTAAGGGCTATGTCTATTGGGAGCCATTATGGACCTGAACTATTTCCCTCAGTGAGCTGGAGCTATCCTGAAATAACTCCCCAAGAGCCAGTATCCATCATTAAATCACCCTTTATTTACATATAAACAGTTCTTGACTTTACCACTGCCTCATTCAGACTCAGGTCCCAGAGTGTCAGTATCTCTGACATTACCTTTTTTATCTGTCAGCCAGGACTCCCTGATTAGACCAGATTAACAGCCCCGACCTGGAAACTCATATTTTATGAAGTCCAGCTGGCTGAGCGCAATACAATCACTACACGTCCAGGGCCTGCACCTCTTAGGAGGGCTTTTTACAGAGCAGACACAGTAATGAGTGTAGCAAGGTACCACATGACTCGTCCAAGCCAGAAGCTGACGATTACCTGAGGTGATGACCTAGTGAACAGGAGTGATTTCCTGGTTTAGTTTCTGTTCTACCATCCAGGCTTTCACAGAGGATGAGAAATCATATCTTTAAATCCAAGGCCAGTGTCTTTGACAGCTACTGATAGAAGGCTGTGATCTGTATTATAACATGTGAATCTTCAGTGTTGAGGGCCCAGATGTTTGTGACTTAGTATTGCAATCACCACAGCATTGATTATTGGTTTTCTTCATGTAGCTCCATCATTTGGTGGCAGCTCCTGTGCTAAAGGTTTGGCTTCCATTGCATCTCTTCTAACTCCCATGCTGTCCTTTCTTTGACAGTGTTTCCCTCATCACTCCAGGGCTCAAGTTTTACAGTAATGACCACAATGCATGTCAATAGGAGGTTTTCTTCACAGCAGGTGACTGTTTGGCAGCTTTGGCCTATATTGCTCTACCCCTGAGATGCCTGGGAGATAGTAGTTCTGTCCAAAGCTCAAGGCACTAGACGTCCACTCCTCCTGCCATCTTCACATTGTTGTCCATGATTTGCAAAGTGTTAATATTTGATTAAGTGCAACAAGCATCCCCAGCTTTAATGATATCACAAGAGTTTGTTTTTTCATAAAGAACTTGTAGGAGATAATCCTGGGAGTTGTGTGCTCCTAACAAGATGTAAGTCAGATTCATGCAACCCATCAACAGTTGCAGTAAGGCAATAAATATCCCATTGTTTATTTAACACGATTCTTCTAATTTGACCAGAAAGATTGTTATCCTCAACCATCCTCTACAACTCTGGCTTAAAGGAACCCACATACACAACACATTGTTGCACTCTTGTCAGGTGCCCTATCATTCTTTGCCCAGCTGACTTTATGTGGCCAAGGTAATGCACCATGACTGATAATCCAGTGCCTCCTAGCTGGTCAATTTTTGTAGATGAGGATTCTTTCAAAGACTGAAACTGCAAATCTTGGCCAGCTTTTCATCATATTTTAAAAAGTTTAAACTGGCCTCAGTGAGGAACAGAGCAGAATTACTCTCCTGCCTTACCTTTACCCTGGTGATTAATATTGGTATCAGGAATGGTGGATTGAAACTGACATGCCCCCAGAACTGGTATTTTGAAATTGACCACCCCGTCCCCATCCATTCCATTCCATTCCCAACTTCGAGGAAGTGTAAACATTCAGCACTGTGCATCTACCTTGAGAAAGCTAGATGCTGAAGAGCTGTGCAGTTTGTTTAAGAATGTACACTTTAAATAATTGTGCCACATGTAGGTGTTGCAAAATGTGTGGAGGTAGTGAGGTGCAGTGATCATAGGAGTTCCATTAGTTACATGGTAAAAATTAATTCTAACAAGACAAGTAGCATGGTTGCATGAAGGAAAAATTAGGCATGCATTTGAGGAAGAAATAAATAGGAGCAGAAAATGATAAGGTTGGATGAAATTGAAAGGGTGCAGTTTATGTGGAGGATTAAACAGTGCCATTGACCAGATGAGTCAAAGAGCCATATTATGTTCTGTAGATCTGATATCAATCTATGAACTAGCTTCCAGCTCCCCTCCACCTTTCCCTCAATCACTGGCTAAATTAATATTTCTAGATTACATGAATAAAACATTTTTACCAGTTTATTAAAATCTCTAATGGAAGTAGGAAACTCACATGAATACAGATATCTCCCATTCAGAGAACATTCTGATAATGTATTTTAATCTTAGAGCAGTTCAAAAAAAAAACTTTCCTATATAGTGCTGCCGATCATGACCTTAATTTTCAATTCAGAGCAGTTGATAAAATTATTCCTTTATGTGAGTGTGTGTGCGTATGTGTGTGTATGTTAAGAGTATGACAAAATGGATCTTCAATTTCAACGTTTTCAGCTTTCACAACCAGCTGATTTGGTTTTTGTGAAATATTGCATAGTGCCATTATGTTTTGCCGGTTCCTCAAAGCTGATGATATCTCTGCCTTGCAGTAGACCTTTGACCACACAGAATCAGAGAAACCCAACAATGCAGAAAGAAACTATTCAGTCCATCAAGTCTGCACCAACCCTCTGAAGAGCATCCCCATAGCCCCACAACTTACATAGAACAGAGAAAAGTACAGCACAGAACAGGCCCTTTGGCCCACAATGTTGTGCCAAGGTTTAATCGTAATGTAAAATATAGTAACAACCTACGCACCCCTCAACTCACTGCTATCCATGTGCATGTCTAGCAGTCGCTTAAATATCCCCAATGACTGCTTCCACCACCTCCGCTGGTAACACATTCCATGCATTCACAACTCTGTGTAAAAAACCTACCCACAACTCTGTGTAAAAAACCTACCTCTGACGTCTCCTTTATACCTTCCTCCTAATATCTTCAAAGTATGACTTCTCGTATCAGTCAATCCTGCCCTGGGGAAAGTCTCTGGCTATTGACTCTATCTATTCCACTCATTATTTTGTAAACCTCTATCAGGTCTCCTCTCTTCCTCCGTCTTTCCAGAGAGAAAAGTCTGAGCCGATTCAATCTTTGTTCATAAGGCAAACCTTCCAGTCCAGGCAGCATCCTATAGTATCTTTCCTATAGTAGGGCGACCAGAACTGGACACAATATTCCAAGTGTGGCCTCACCAGGACTTGTAGAGCTGCAGCAAAACCTCACGGCTCTTAAACTCTATCCCCTTGTTGATGAAAGCCAAAACACCATATGCTTTCTTAACAACCCTATCCACTTGGGTGGCAACTTTGAGGGATCTATGTACTTGCACAGCCAGATCCCTCTGTTCCTCCACACTGCCAAGAATCCTGTCTTTAATCCTATATTCAGCATTCGAGTTCGACCTTCCAAAATGCATCACATCGCATTTATCCAGGTTGAACTCCATCTGCCATTTCTCAGCCCAGCTCTGCATTCTGTCTATGTCGCGCTGCAGCCTGCAGTAGCCCTCTATATTATCGACGACACCTCCAACCTTTGTGTCATCTGCAAATTTACTAACCCACCCCTCAAGCTCCTCATCCAAGTCATTTATAAAAACTACAAAGAGCAGAGGCCCAAGTACAGAGCCCTGTGGGACCCCACTCAACACCGTTCTCCAGGCAGAATACTTTCCATCTACAACCACTCTCTGCCTTCTGTCAGCCAGTCAATTCTGAATCCAGATAGCAAAATCTCACTGTATCCCATACTTCCTGACTTTATGAATGAGCCTACCATGGGGAACCCTATCAAATGCCTTGCTGAAATCCATATACACCACATCTACTGCTCGACCGTTGTCGGCCTGTCTTGACACCTCCTCAAAGAACTACCATAGGAGAAAGTGAGGACTGGAGATGCTGGAGGTCAGAGTCAAAACGTGTGGCGCTGGCAAAGCATAGTCAGTGTGGCAGCATCCGAGGAGCAGGAGAGTCGACATTTTGAGCATCAGGATGAAGAGCTCATGCTCAAAATGCTGAATCTCCTGCTCCTCGGATGCTGTCTGACCGGCCGTGCTTTTCCAGCACTATACGTTTTGACCCATAACTTACCATAGCCAATCTACTTAACGCGAACATCTTTGGACTGTGGGAGGAAACTGGAGAAAACCCACACAGACACGGGGAGAACGTACAAACTCCACACAGACAGTTGCCCGAGGCTAGAATCAAACCCGGGTCAGAGGTGCTGTGAGGCACTTCACTCTACAGTCATCTGTACCCCAGATGGACCCAGACTTTCTCATGAGCTCCTGCTTTCTCAGCCAGGACACTGCTAGATTAGACCCCTCAGCACCGGAAGAAGTGTGACCGCTCGAGGAGTCCGAGTGATGTAGGGTGGCGTGTGACCAGGAGCAGCCCGGAGCAGGAATGAAGAGAAGTTGCCCAAGTCATGGTCAGAGTCCATCACCAGATCCTAGTGCCAGCTCTGTAGTCTCCAACTGAAAGCCTGAGAGAAACACTCCCCAGTCCGATACAAACTAGCGATAACAACCAAATGTGGATCCTGTAAACAGTGTTCCTGCTCTTAAAAGGAAGATCTCTGGCAAATAAAAGCCAAGTACTGTATCTTCAGGAGATCTGAAATAAAATCAGGAAGTGTTGGAGAAACTCAGCAGGCATGGCAGTATCTGTAAAGATAGAAGTAAATATTTCTAGTAAGTTCCTTGTGCTATGTTGGTTCATGTGCCCTTCTGGTTGTTTTCAAGTCCTTGTTTTGTCTAGTGCAGTTGCAATAAGCAGTGAGCAACACCATGGACAGCACTCTCCCAGGGCTGTAATGTACAACAGTCTTCACATGTGCTTTCTCAAGGCAAAATTAGTTTAGCTACTTTATATCTTCCCATTTTTAAGGATATTAAACAAGATATCTGCAAAGTTTTTGTGCTGCCATATTTTCTACAAGAAATGCAGAAAATACAGTAACTCAGCAACTCTGATAGCATCTGTGAGAGAGACACAGAGTTAATAATTTGAGTCCAGTATGACTCTTTGCAGAATTAGAGAAACACAGAATTATTACAATGCAGAATGAGGTCATTTGGCCCATCATGTCTGCACCCACAGGCTCTTCTTTAGAACTAAGATACACTTTTTGTTAACATGGCTAAATTCAGCGTAATGCCCACAACCAGCCAAAATATCATTTGAGAGGCAGCTAATGATGCAGAAGAGGAGCTTGCAGCTTTTAACAGTTCTTTTATACCTTTGTGCAACTATCACCAAAGTGAGTCTAAAATCTCTTACAAAAGCTACAAGATTCCAGTTAGATATATACAAGTTAGATATAGATGCTGCCTGCAGCACACTGGAATTACAAGCATCAGTGAACTCAGCAATTGAATGTGATTTAATTAGAAATACATCTACATGAAGCATTCCAGATAATAATTTGACAATTATTATACTCACAACAATCCATTTGCACTTACCATATGCAGGAAAACATCCCAAAGCTTTAGAGGGAGGTGTAATCAGGCAAAACTGGATTCTCAATCAAAGTCAGGACGTTGACTGGGGCAGTTGGTCACAAGGTAGGTTTTAAGCAGAGGCTTTGATGGGAGAGATTCAGGATGGAGGGTATTGCAGAGCCAGACCGTGACAGGGCCAAAGGCAGGACTGTAACTAGAGAGTGGCAAGTTGGTGAGTAGATGCTTTTTAATAATAGTTCACCTCATCAGGTTTCATGGTCAAATCACTGATCACATAAATGTGTTCCTCAATCCAAAAGCTGGGCAGATTTTTCTACTTCATCTCAGCAGAGATGAAACCTGATTAACGCTTTGGTTTCCTCCCACAGTCCAAAAATGTGCAGGTTAGGTGAATTGGCTATGCTAAATTGCCAGTAGTGTTAGGTGAAGGAGTAAATGTACGGGAGTGGGTCTGGGTGGGTTGCGCTTCGGCGGGTTGGTGTGGACTTGTTGGGCCGAAGGGCCTGTTTCCACACTGTAGGTAATTTAATCTAATCTAATCTAATTTAGCAATATAATTAAAATTGCACGGAGTGTGTTACAAAAGGGGATCCACAACATAGAAAATGATAAAGAGAAAATGTATAACAAAGGGAAAATTCAATATCCTAAATAGATGAACTATTCATATTAAAAATCACCTGCTTAAGTCAAATGTTTCTGACTATTGGACAAAGATCTTGATGTAACTGTCCATCATAAGAGTGAATATACTTCGTGGGAGCACCAAGGTTGTGAAAAGCACACAATAGAGAGAAGATTTTCTTCTGGCAATAGCACAAAGAAACTCTGTAGAAAAACAATTCACAACATCTCTTGTTGACCAACCCAGGGAGCTTGTTCATCCAAGCATTGTGCATCAAACGAATACGTTTGGCATACCAAATCAGATATCATCTCATGTAGCTAAACGATTAACACAGATTATCACAGCAAAACAAACAATATTAAAATGTGATTAAACAGAAAAGACAGATCTCAGCATTCACAGAAAGAATATACAATTCAGTCTGCAGCGATGCAAGAAAAAACAATTTGTGTTCATGAGCCAATGGGTTTATTAGTTAATCAGATCAACATCTTCACAATAGGACGCACCAACTATTTATACCATCGGGAGATTGAGCTACTTAACTTAAAGAGAACATCTGCAAGTTAAATCAACAAAGCAATCTGTTCTAAGTTAAAGATGTCATTTGAATATGAAAGTCAAGGGCCCCAAAGTTCCTGGAGACCATCTCTACTCTCATAAGTACTTCAGAACTTGGTTTCTCTCAGCAAATACACGCTGCTGCCCCATTAAACAACAATAATGTTTGACTTGTATAGCACCTGTCCTGTGGTCAGAGTTCGAAAGGAACTTAATAAAGGTTTTTAAAAAAGATACTGGATGTCAAGCTACACAAGGTGGTAGCAAGGAAGATGCCCAAATGTGTAGCCTAAGATATCAGCTTTCAAGAAGAATCTTAAAGAAAAGATGCAGAGAGAGTTAGCGAAGTAATTCTCAAGCTTAGGATACAGAACGTAGAGAGGCCTGGATAGAATGTACATGAAGAAAATGTTTCCACTAGTAGGACAGTCCAGGACTGTCAGACATGATTATACTTAATGGTTGAGAAGGCTTGAAGGTCCAAACAACCTACTCCTGCTCCTATTTTCTATATTTCTATATGTTAATCCTTGACAGAGGATGGATTATGAGATGGGAACAGAGCTGAAAAAGAGGAAAATGACAACAGTGTCTATGCATTTCTGGGAAAGAGGGTATGAAACAGGTCACATCCAGTCCACAGGCCGAATTTAAGACCATTGGCAGGAGGGTGGCCTCACTAGATGGAGCTAGGGAAATGGCGCGACACATCAGCAATGGTATAGCTGCTGGCATTGCAGCCACAAGGTGCCTAAAACTAGCAATGACCTAGGCCACAGAAGAGTGAGGACAAACTGGGGTTCAAGGATGCATGGTGGGTTGGAAGTGCTCACAGTGGACCTCTCCATTTTCAATGATGGTTAGCTCTGTGTGTCTCTCAGTGACGGATACTCCTAGCAGCCCACAAGCAAGCGCATCATGGATTTGCTTTTTGGGTTCTCCTGTTGTGACTACTCCACCCAGTGCTGGTGAAACTGAGGGCCTCAGTTGTCCTTTCTTTTGGTTTAATTGGAACAGAGACAGCAAAGTGGCAGGAACTATACTTGACATCTTCCTTCCCAATTTAATTCCTTGTGTGCAGGCATATGGGGAAAAGACAGGAGATTGGTACTGCGTAATAGAATTGGTGCAGGCAGGGTGGGCTGAAGGGCCTCCTATGCTGTAACAAATCAGTGTTTCTGTGAATTAACGCTCTTGCCTCACAATGAAGGGAGCACTAAACTCTATTGTATGTTCTCCTCTGCTGTGTGCTTGACTCAGCTACTCCGCTGCAGCAAGTCTTTGACGGTTCATGTCACTTTGCAACATGACATTTCTCCGAAGTTGCTAGTTGATCAGCCCATGTTCAAGGTAAAACTGAATCTTCTGTGATAGCAGAAGTTAAAGCTCAGACTGAGTTAGGAGGAGGGTTCTGACCATATAAGAGCTGATATTATATTCACCATGCATCAAGTCACATGCAACATCAAAACCATCTAAGAATTATGCCAGGAGACATTAGTACATCTTGTGTCGATTAATTTCAAAGGAATCTTTGCAAAACTGCTGGAGAGGCATCAGGTCTGCTTGATGTTGCACCAGTCTGGCAGTGGCAAGCTGGCACATTAGATTTAATTCAGTGAACAGATTCCTGTAAGTGAAATCATTGAAGCTCCATGGGTCAAGAAACTCTGCATTGGCGTAGTACATTGATAAATGTACAGACGTCATTGAAGGAGAGGCTAGTTTAACGAAACTGCTGGAAATCTGCTTAGTGGAAAATTGACTGAAAAAATACTTAAGTTGCATCGTATGGAAATTGTTACATGTAAACACTGTTTCCCCCTCTTGTTCTGGTTTGCCCAATCTCTTAGAATGCAATGCATTGTAAAACACCAAGTTAAGGTAGAAGAATGTTTTGTAATTAATAAACCATTCCTCCTAAACAGATCACCTAAACAGCCTGCATTCACAAGAAGTTAAAAGTCTATATGTTAATAATCTTACACCTGAAATCACTTTCTGTCATTTGTTTCATAGAATTACATGGTATTTCGGCAAACTGATTATTCAGCCCAGTTATTCAATATTAGTATTAATGTGCCTCACAAGGTTACTAACATTTTAGTTCATCTAACATTGTCTCTGTATTTATTACTTCCTTTCTCCTTCACTTATATATCCAGTTTTCCCTTAAATGCATCTTTAATATTTATGTCAGCCACCGGTCTGAAATGGAAGAATTCATAATGAAAGCCAAGGAAATGAAAAAGCCATTAAACAACCACTATAGTTCACACTTCATGTCATGGAGTCAGTGTAGTGTGTTCCGTCAGTCAGTTATGTGTACTTAATGTACAGTTAGCAGTGAGCACAGAACCCAGCTAATGTGTGTCAGTCAATATCGCAACAGTGGAAATAATGTTGTTAATAAACTTGAAGATAACTGACTCAACAAGAACCTAATCTTCACAGTATATGTTACATGGGCTAACCTGTGGAAAATCACAATGCACATCATTACCTTCTTGAACCATGCAATTCATATAGTATAGATACACCCACATTTCTCAGGGTACTGAGTTCCAAGATATTATTAAAACTAAATGTAATGATCATTGTAATTTCACATCAGGATGGCGTGTAGCTTGGAGCAGAAAGTGGGGGCATTGAGATTTCAAAACCAGGATTGAGAGATTATAATGAATTAATTTTAAAAACTGCATTATTTCAACTCTGCATGTGCCGCTATTTAACAACATGAATTAGAACAAGAAAATAGTTCAACATCTTAAGTGTGTACAAGACAATTTTCTGATTCAGTATGCGGATGTACCTACGAGAGAAGGTGCAAGACTTGACCTACTCTTGGGAAATAAGGCAGGGTAGATGACTGAGGTGTCAGTGGGTGAGCACTTTGGGGCCAACTACCATAATTCTATTCGTTTTAAAATAGTGATGGAAAAGGATAGACCAGATCTAAAAATTGAAGTTCTAAATTGGAGAAAGGCCAATTTTGACGGTATTAGGCAAGAACTTT
>NC_057741.1:33224251-33245866 GCF_004010195.1 Chiloscyllium plagiosum | reverse complement strand
GAATGAGCTACCAGAGGAAGTGGTGGAGGCTGGTACAATTGCAACATTTAAAAGGCATCTGAATGGGTATATGAATAGGATGGGTTTGGAGAGATATGGGCCGGGTGCTGCCAGGTGGGACTAGATTGGGTTGGGATATCTGGTCGGCATGGATGGGTTGGACCGAAGGGTCTGTTTCTGTGCTGTACATCTCCATGTCTCTATTTGCAACAGAGCACTTGGAAAACAATGAGAAGATTAGGGTGAGTCATCATGCACTTATGAACGGGAAATTGTGCTTTACAAATCTATTGGAATTTTTGAGGATGTGATTTATTTGGACTTTCAGAACGCTTTTGAAGAGGTTCCACATAAGAGATTAGAACACAAAATTTAAAGCATGTGGGATTGTGTCTGGTGTACTGCTTTGGACTGAGGTCTGTTGATAGACAAGAAACAAGAGTCGGGATTAATTAGACTTTTTCTGAATGGCAAGCAGTAGATACTGGGATATTGCAGGGATCAATGCTGGGTCTCTAGCCATTTCCAATGTACTTCATAACTTAGAGAAGGGATCTAAATGCAACATCTCTAAATTTTCAGATGACACAAAGCTGGGTGAGCTGTGAGGAGGATGCAGAGATACATGATTATGATGTGAACAGGTTCAGTGAATGGGCAAATGCATGGTAAATTTCCAGGAGACCATAAGCCATAGGCTTGGAAGCAAGGCCATTCAGCTCATCAAGTCCACTCCACCATTTAATCATGGCTGAGTGCACTTATTCGCACTCTCCCTGTAGCCCCTAAATCCTTGCAAGATCAAGAATTTATCAATCTTTGCCTTGAAGACACTCAATGTCCCGGCCTCCACTGCGCTCCATGGCAATGAATTCCTTGACCCACCACTCTCTGGATGAAGTGTCTCCTCATTTCTGTTTTAAATTGACCCTCTCTAATTTTAAGGCTGTGTCCATGAGTCCTAGTGTCCCTGCTTAACTGAAACAACTTCCCAGCATCAACCCTTTCTAAGCCATGCATTGTCTTGAAAGTTTCTATTAGATCTCCCCTCAATCTTCAAAACTCTAATGAATACAATCCCAGATCCTTAGCTGTTCATCACATGTTCGGCCTACCATTCCAGGGATCATCCATGTGAATCTCCGCTGGACATGCTCTAGTACCAGTATGTCCTTCTGAGGTGTGGGACCCAAAATTGGACACAGTATTCTAAATGGGGCCAAACTAGAGCTTTATAAAGTCTCAGAAACACATTGCTGCTTTTATATGCCAACCCTCTTGAGATAAATAACAACATTACATTTACTTTCTTAATCACGGACTCAACCTGCAAATCAACCTTGAGAGAATTCTGGAGCAGCACTCCCAGATCCCTTTATACTTTAGCTTTAGGAATTTTCTCACCATTTAAAAAATAGTCCATACCTGTATTCTTTTTTCCAAAGTGTAAGACCTCGCACTTGCTCATGTTTCATTAGCCATTTCCTGGACCACTCTCCTAAACTGTTTAAATCTTTCTGCAGCCTCCCCACTTCCTCAGTACTACCTGCCTGTCCACCTAACTTTGTATCATTGGCAAACTTCGCCAGAATGCCCCCAGTCCCTTCATCCAGATAGTTAATACATAAAGTGAACAGCTGCAGCCCCAACACTGAACCCTGCAGGACACCACTTGTCACAGCTGCCATTCCTAAAAAGAGCCTTTTATCCCAACTACCTTCTGTCAGACAGCCAATCCCCAATCCATGCTAGTAGCTTACCTCGAACACATGGGTTCTCACCTTACTCAGCAACCTCCCGTGAGGCACCTTATCAAAGGCGTTTTGGAAGTCTGGATAGATAACATCCAGTGGGTTTCCCTGGTCTAACCTACTTGTTAAGTCTTCAAAGAATTCTAACAGGTTTGTCAGGCATGACCGTCCCTTACTAAATGCATGCTGACTTGTTGTAATCCGACCCTGCACTTCCAAGAGTTTAGAAATCTCATCTTTACCGATGGATTCTAGAATTTTACCTACAACCAAGGTTAGGCTAATCGGCCTATAATTTTCCATCTTTTGTCTTGATCCTTTCTTGAACAAGGGGATTACAACAGTGATTTTCCAATCATCTGGGACTTTTTCTGACTCCAGTGATTTTTGAAAGATCACAACCAACCCCTCCGCTATTTCTTCAGCCACCTCTCTCAGAGCTCTAGGATGTAAGTCATCGGGGCCAGGAGATTTATCGATTTTAAGACCTTTTAGGTTTTCTGGCTCTTTCTCATTTGCAATGGCTATCATACTCAACTCTACTCCTTGATTCTCCTTAATTGTTTGGGATATTATTCATGTCTTCCACTGTGAAGACTGACACAAAGTACTTATTAAGTTCTTCAACTATTTCCTTATCTCCCAGCACTAGCTTTCCTGCATCAATTTGGAGTGGCCCTGTTTCTACTTATGTATTGAAAGAAACTTTTACTATCATTTCTAATATTACTGGCTAACTTACTTTCATATTTGATCCTCTCCTTCCTTATTTCTCTCTTTGTTATTCTCTGTTTTTGTAGTCGTCCCAACCTTCTGATTTCCCAGTGCTCTTGGCCACTTTATAGGCTCTCTCTTTTTCCTAGATACATTTCCTGACTCCTTTGTCAGCCATGGCTATCTAACCCTTCCCCAGATAATCTTTATTTTCTTTGGGATGAACTTGTGTACTGTGTCCTCAATTACACCCAGAAATGCCTGCCTTTGTTGCTCTACTGTCTTCCCCACTTGGCTGAGCATCCAGTTGACTTTCATCATTTCCTCTCTCATGCCCCTGCAATTACCTTTATTTAACTGTAACACCATTGCATCTGATTTTGCCTTTTCTCTTTCAAACTGCAGACTGAACTCTACCATATTATCATTGCTGTCTCTAAGTGTTCCTTACTTTAAGATCTTTTATAAAGTCTGGATCATTACGCAGCACTAAGTCCAGAATAGCCTGCTCCCTTGTGGGTTCCATCACAAGATGTTCCAAAAAGCCATCCTGTAAGTTTTCTGTGAATTCCCTTTCTTTGGATCCACCGGCAACATTATTCACCCAGACCACCTGCATATTGAAATTCCCATGATCACCGTGACCTTGCCTTTCAGACATGCCATTTCTATTTCCTGGTACACCTTGCACCCCTGGTCCTGACCATTGCTGGGGAGCCTATATAATTCCCATTATGGCTTTTTTGTCATTGTGGTTCCTCTATTTCATCCACACAGATTCCACATCAACTGATCCTATGTCATTTCAAGCCATAGATTTAATTTCATTCTTAACTAATAAGGCTACCCCGCCCTGCCCCCCCCACCCATCTCCCTGTCTTTTCAGTTGTAAATCCTTAGATGTTTAACACCAATACTGACCCTCTGTGATGCCTACCACATCATAATGTGTGCCTTTAATTCATCTGCTTTGTTACGAATACTACGGACATTTAGGTAAAGTGCCTTATTGCCAATTTTCTTAACCTCATGATTTCCAACATCTCTAGTAATATACAAGTGGGCAGCACGGTGGCACAGTGGTTAGCACTGCTGCCTCACAGCGCCAGAGTCCGGGGTTCAATTCCCGCCTCAGGCGACTGACTGTGTGGAGTTTGCACGTTCTCCCCGTGTCTGCGTGGGTTTCCTCCGGGTGCTCCGGTTTCCTCCCACAGTCCAAACATGTGCAGGTCAAGTGAATTGGCCATACTAAATTGCCCATAGTGTTAGGTTAGGGGTATGGGTGGGTTGCGCTTCGGCGGGTCGGTGTGGACTTGTTGGGCCGAAGGGCCTGTTTCCACACTGTAATGTAATCTAAATCTAAAACAAATATCGTAAGTTATCCTTCCTTTTTGCTTTATTCCTTGCCTGCCCTGCACTTAAACCCTGCACACATGCTAACCTGCTGCTTATCTTTCTACTTGACTCGATACTCCCTGTTGCTTTCCCTTTCCCTTGCCCCCAGCTGACAAGTTTAAAGTCCTCATGACTACTCTATTTATCCTTTTTGCCAGAATACTGATTCCTGATTGGTTCAGGTAGAGACCATCCCATCGGTACAGATCCCTCCGGATCCAAAATTGATGCCAATGTCCCATGAAATGGAATCCCTCTTTCCCACACCAATCTCTAGGTGACGTGTTGACTTCCTAATTTTCTTATCCCTATGCCAATTCGCACGTGACTCCGGCAGTAATCGAGAGATTATGACCCTCAAGGACCTGTTCTTCAATTTCCTTCTTAATGCTTGATAATCCCCAAACAGATCCTCCTTCCTAGCCTTGTCTATGTTGTTAGTGCCAACGTGGACCACAACAATCGGATCCTCTCCCTCCTGCTCCAATATCTTTTCATCCTGTTGGAGATGTCCTGGTCCCTGGCACTGGTCAGGCAACACACCATGCAGGACTCCTGATCTGGCTCGTAAAGGATACTATCTGTCCCCCTAATTATAGAATGCCCTATAACAACTACTTGTCTTTTTGCTCCCCTCCTCTTGAATGGCCTTCTGCACCATGGTGCCTCAGTCAGCTGGCTCATCCTCCCCGCAGCCCTTTTCCACATCCATAGAGGGAGCAAAAATCTCATACCTGTTGGACAAGGTCAAGGGCTGAGGATCCTCCATGCCTGAACTCAGAATCCCTCTACCTGCCTCACTTACAGTCCCACCCTGTTGTTCCTGATCATTAACTGAGTCTGAAATATTTAATCTACTGGGTGTGACTGCCTCCTGAAACAAAGCATCGAGGTAACTCTCCCCCTCCCAGATGTGCCGCAGCATTTGAAGCTCAGATTCCAGATCATCAATTCTGATCCAGAGTTCTTCCAGCAACCAACAGTTGCTGCAGATGTGGTCACTGCCGTTCACAATGGGATCAGCCCGGTCCCACATCATACAGCTACAGCACATTGCCTGTCCAGCCAGCTCTACTTAATTACATTACATATCCACAAAGCCAGAAAGGCTGACTATAATTAGAATGGCAATAGATTGTGGGTTACCACAGTTTAGTTGCAGACCTAAGTACTTTTTAAATAGATAGAGTGTTTCTGCATCAATCACCAAATCAGGCAGTGACTCCCAGATGCTCACAATTCTCTGGGCATCTGGCTTTTCCTGTTGTATAGGATGGGCCAAAGGGCTAAATTTGTTGATGATATTTGACAGCTGCATGAGCTTGAATGAGTTCTGTGAACATCCCTGTACATGCTGAAGATGACATAATCAATTTGTTTTTCTGTGTTGGCTGGTTGTTAAACTGTGTAAGAGAGATGATTTGGAGGAGCCGGTGTTGGACTGGGGTGTGCAAAGTTAAAAATCCAACAGGTTTATTTGGAAGCACGAGCTTTCAGAGCGCTGCTCCTTCATCAGGTGGAATATAAGATCGTAAGACACAGAATCTATAGCAAAAGTTTACAGTATGATGCAACTGAAATTTTATATATTGAAAAAGACCTGGATTGTTTGTTAAGTCTCTCATCTTTTAGAATGACCATGTTGCTTTTAGTTCTTTCATATACAAATCATAGAACTTTTTCTTAAAGTTACATTCTCAAGTGAACTTTAACAATAGGTGCCATGTCATCTCAGATAGTGCATTGAAGGTGTGCAGTGCCCTGTGTGAGGCTGTCTGTGCCCAATGTTCACACTGATTCTATTTCTAATAAAAGATTTACAGAATCTTGCATGGATTCATGTAGTTTTTGAACAAAATAAAATATAATTCTGCAAGTACAAATTCACACCACAAACTTATACGTGTTTGTGTGCGCACATGTGGGTGTGGGTGTGTGGAAGAATACAAATGTCTGTGGGAGTGTGTGTGTGTATGTGTGTATGTGTGTGTGAGAGAGAGAGAGTGTCATGCAGTGGGGTCACCTGTAGTGTGACATAAACCCAAGGTCCCGGTTGAGGCCATCCCTATGGGAACTTAGCTATCAGCCTCTGCTCGTCCATTTTCTGTTGTTGCTTGTCCCTAAGTCTGCCTTGGAGGTTGGACACCCGAAGGTCCGAGGTCAAATATCCTGGAACACTCCTGTCGGTGAGCCTTTGCTCGGTCTCACCAATGTACCATGCCTCAGGGCATCCTTGCCTGCAGCATATGAGGTAGACAACATTGGCCGAGTCACATGAGTATCTGCCACATACATAGTGAGTGCTGTCCCCACGTGTAATGGTGGTATCCATGTCCACATTCTGACACGTCTTGCAGCGCCTACCCTGACAGGGTTGTCTGGTGTTGTCCTGAAAGCCTGACAGTTTGCTATGAACAATGATCTGTTTGAGGTTTGTTGGTTGTTTAAAGGTGAGCAGTGGAGGTGTGGGGAAGGTCTTGGCGAGGTGCTCATCCTCATTGATAATGTGTTTTCCTGGCTGCGAAGAATATGGCGTAGTTTTTCGGCTACTGAAAAATACTGGACAATGAAGGTACCCTGTCGGTTGCAGTTCGTGCTTGTCCCCTGAGTTCCTTTACGGTATCTTGCTATGGCACGTAGGAACTGGCGGTTGATGAGTTGAGCATGGTACCCTGTTCTTATGAAGGCATCCTTGAGTACTTGCAAGTGCCTGTCATGTCTCTCCTCATCTGAACAGATCTGTGTACGTGTAGGACTTGTCCATAAAGTATGGCTGTTTTTATATGTTTCAGGTGGAAGCTGGAAAAGTGTAGCATTGTGAGGTTATCCATGGGTTTACGGTAGAGTGAGGTGCTGAAGTGCCCACCCCTGATGGAGATGCATGTGTCCAAGAATGAGACAGATACTAAAGAGTAGTCCATGGTGAGTTTTGATGGTGGGATGAAATTCATTGTTTCAGTGACTCCTTACCATGGGTCCAGAGGAAGAAAATGTTGTCAATATACCTGGTGTATAGTGTTGATTAGAGGTCCTACGTGGAGAAGAAGTCTTGGTTGAACTTGTGCATGAAAATGTTGGCATGTTGTAGTGGGCAGCACGGTGGCACGGTGGCACAGTGGTTAGCACTGCTGCCTCATAGCACCAGAGACCCGGGTTCAATTCCCACCTCAGGCTGTGTGGAGTTTGCACATTCTCCCCGTGTCTGCGTGGGTTTCCTCCGGGTGCTCCGGTTTCCTCCCACAATCCAAAAATGTGCAGGTCAGGTGAATTGGCCATGCTAAATTGCCCGTAGTGTTAGGTTTAGGGGTAAATGTAGGGGCATAGGTGGGTTGTGCTTCGGCAGTTCGGTGTGGGCCTGAAGGGCCTGTTTCCACACTGTAAGTAATCTAATCTAATCTAAAGAAACTGGGGTTCCCTGTACAATGGGTTTCAAGATGCCTTCAACACAGCCAGAGAGCTTCTCACACAGAGTCCCATTGCTTGATACAGTGGGACGTCCTGGTGTGTTGGCTTTGTGTATCTCACAGACAGTCTCTAACAGGGCACCTCATACCTTCAATTATCTGGGATGACACAGCACCTATTGTTAAAGTTTACTTGAGAATGTAACTTTTAAAAAAGGTCCTTGGATTTACATATGAAAGAACTGAAACCAACATGGTCATTCTAAAAGATGAGAGACTTAACAAACAATCCAGATCTTTTTCAATACAAAATTTCAGTTGTGTCACACTGTAAACTTTTGCTATAAATTCTGTTTCTTACAATCTTAAGGGACAGCGCTCTGAAAGCTAGTGCTACCAAATAAACCTTTTGGAGTATAACCTGGTGTTGTGTGATTTTTAACTTTGTATAACAGAATGTTTCATTCAGACTTCACCTTGGATCGAGATTGTGAACGGTGCAAGGAACAAACCTAAGCGTCCAGACCAGCCATCAATTGACGGGTCCCAAAGTGCAGGAGGACATAAGGCTCGTTGCTTTATTTTCCTTCTTTTTCCTTTTTTTCTTACTTAATTGATGTTCATAATTCCTTCTTTTAATTTTCCTTCAATTTCCATTTTTTATTATTACTCAATAAATGTTCATATTTATTCAAGCAAAATGCGCGGCACGGTGGCACAGTGGTTAGCACTGCTGCCTCACAGTGCCAGAGACCCGGGTTCAATTCCTGCCTCAGGCAACTGTCTGTGTGGAGTTTGCACATTCTCCCCGTATCTGCGTGGGTTTCCTCTGGGTGCTCCAGTTTCCTCCCACAGTCCAAAAATGTGCGGGTCAGGTGAATTGGCCATGCTAAATTGCCCATAGTGTTAGCTGAAGGGGTAAATGTAGGGGAATGGGTCTGGGTGGGTTGCTGTTCGGAGGGTCGGTGTGGACTTGTTGGGCCGAAGGGCCTATTTCCACACTGTAAGTAATCTAATCTAAATTGTTATTGTTGAGTCTTCTCTTAACTACATTTATTCAAATCCAAAAAGAACCGTTTGGATACACCCTGTGATCCACAAGACACCACTCTACCTTAGGCCCCTTATTATTTTGTACAACTCCATTAAGTCACCCTTCAAACTCTGCTGTTCTCAGGAAATCAACCCTAGCCCATTCAATCTTTCTTCATGCCTGCTATTAACAAGCTCTGAAAACATTCTTGTAAAGAAACTCTGTATTATCTCCAGAGCAATTGTATCCTCTCATGGGATGATCAACATTGTCCACAAAATTCTAGTTTTGCAGCATTCTAAGCAGCATTTCCGCAGTTCCAGTGTAATATCCCTGATTTTGGTATTCTATATCTAATCCAACAAAAAAAGAATTCCATTAGTTTTCTTTGCCACCTTTTGAGATGTCCTGCTATCTTCAAAGATAGAGTCATAGAGTCACAGAGGTGTACAGCATAAAAACAGACCCGTCGGTACAACCCATCCATGCCGAACAGATATCCCAACCCAATCTAGTCCCACCTGCCAGCACCCGGCCCATCTCCCTCCAAACTCTTCCTATTCATACAACCATCCAGATGCCTTTTAAATGTTGTAATTGTACCAGCCACCACCGCTTCCTCTGGCAGCTCATTCCATACATGTACCACTTTCTGTGTGAAAAGGTTGTCCTTTTATATCTTTCCCCTCTCACTCTAAACCCATGCCCTTTAGTTCTGGACTCCCCCAGCCCAGGGAAAAAACACTTTGTCTATTTATCTATCTGTGCCCCTCATGATTTTATAAACCTCAGCCTCCGACGCTACAGGGACAACAGCCCCAGCCTGTTCAGCCTCTCCCTATAGCTCAAATCCTCCAACCCTGGCAATGTCCTTGTAAATCTTTTCTGAACGTTTTCAAGTTTCACAACATCTTTTTGTTAGGAAGGAGACCAGAACTGCACACAATATTCCAACAGTGGTCTAACCAATGTCCTGTACAGCCACAACATATGTGGACAAACTTTCTGAGGTCTGTCACTGCCTTTACCCCTTTCAATATTTTCCAATTTACCATCAGTTCTCTAGCTTTGTTTGCCCTTCACAAATGCATAATTTCATATTTCTCTAGAGCGGCACGGTGGCACAGTGGTTAGCACTGCTGCCTCACAGCGCCTGAAACCCGGGTTCAATTCCCGACTCAGGCGACTGACTGTGTGGAGTTTGCACATTCTCCCCGTGTCTGCGTGGGTTTCCTCCGGGTGCTCCGGTTTCCTCCCACAGTCCAAAGATGTGCGGGTCAGGTGAATTGGCCATGCTAAATTGCCCGTAGTGTTAGGTTAAAGGGGTAAATGTAGGGGTATGGGTCGGTTGCGCTTCGGCGGGTCGGTGTGGACTTGTTGGGCCGAAGGGCCTGTTTCCACACTGTAAGTAATCTAATCTAATCTAATCTAGAGCGTGTTACATTTGCTATTTTTTGCTTCATTCAAACAAGCTGTTAATATCATTCTGGAAACAAGCCCTCTTTGCTACCCCTTACATGGCCAATCTTGTGTCATCTCCAAACTTCCAAATAATGCCTTCTGCACTTGAGTTTACATCGTCAATATATGCAGCAAATAGGCAGAGCCCTAAGCCTGGAAACCACTTTCACAAAACTATCGACTGATCATTGCCCATTGTTTCCCGTTATGGAGCTAAATTTGACCCAACTCATGACATTCGCCATGAAATTTCACATTTCTGACCAGTCTGCTATGTTGTGCCTTGTTAAATGTCTTATTTAAATCCATGTATCTAATGACCACTGCACTGACCATACCAGACCTCCTTGTTACTTTCTCAAAAAGAATGTGGTCCTGTTGGTAAGGTACAATCTTTCCTTAACAAAGTCATGCTGACTATTCTTGTTTAATTCTGTTTTCTCTCAGAATTTATACTAATAATTTACCTACCAATGAGAGCAGACAGAATGCACTTTGTGATCGAAGACACCATGACACCACACCATGCCAGCCTGTTAAATCAGCTTCAACCACTGATTGCACAACACTGTACAAGATGACTGAAAGTCAATGACTTCCTCCACTTTAAGTGCCATAACCTCTCCAATTCACTCACACTCTCTCTTATCTCCCTCCACACAGACCTGCCACCAAGGCTCAGATTGCCTGTTGTGTTTTCCTTCATTTGCCTAACTCACCCCAACTTCCACTGGCACTGACCTTTCATGCTGCCTATTCATTCAGTTGGGACACTTCTGTTACAAGAAATAGCAATGCCACTGAGTTGCATCTCTCTCAGTACTCACCTATCTTTCATTCCAGGAGGAAAAGACCCCACAAAAGGGCAAACTGAGTCAAGCCAAGTCACAGGTTGACCTTACTTATGTGGAGGGTATCCTGACTCCGACTTAGTGGCTGACTGACTGTTTCCATGCTCTTGTACTGGTATTGGAGGCTTCCCTTGACTTTCTAAGTCAGGAGCCTCTAATTGAGGGTTCTCTTCCTTGACGACTGGTATATTTTTAAGGTGAGAGGAGAGAGTTTTCAAAACAAGAGGGACAACTTTGTTTACACAGAGGGTAGTTTGCATGTGGAATGAGCTTCTTAAGGAAGTAGTGGATGTGGGCACAATTACTACATTTAAAAGACACTTGGATAAATATATAAATAGGAAAGATTTGGAAACATATGGGCCTGGTATGATTAGTATAGTTTGGGATTATGTTTGGTGTGGACTGGTTGGACTGAAGGGTCCATTATCAGGCAGTACACCTCTGACTGCTGATGACAGAAATACTTTGTGTTGTGCTACATGGCAGTCAAGATAAAATTGCCATATTTTTACCAGACCATTAGAGAGAGAGCTGAAAATGTGTTGCTGGAAAAGCGCAGCAGGTAAGCCCTTATGCCCAAAACGTCGATTCTCCTGTTCCTTGGATGCTGCCTGACCTGCTGTGCTTTTCCAGCAACACATTTTCAGCTCTGATCTCCAGCATCTGCAGCCCTCACTTTCTCCATTAGAGAGAGAGAGAGAGAGAGAGAGAACTGGTGGTGGTTTAACCTCAGGGTCACCATGCCTCAGACCTGGAGCAAAGTTTGAGAAAGAAATTTTCCCACAGTAAGCATAACCAATGCAAGAATCAGACCCATGCTGCTGGTATCATGTAGCCATCCAGTTAATTGTGCTGACACCTAATATCTCTGGCTGAAGGGGCAAATCACATAAGGACAAAGCAAGGCAGGAATGTTAGCTCAGAGTGAGTGAGCACTGTGACAGCAAGTAAGGATTCTGGAGTTAGAGCCTGACCCATTCCATGAACTGGGTGTGTCCTTGCTGCAGCATTACAGTTTGGGTTACCGGGGCAGCTTTGAAGGGTCAGAGCATTTGTAAATGGATCACAAAGTTTTTGAAGTTAACATATGTTGGGTGCCAGTGTCAGTGCCCAAAGTGCCCTGAGATTTAGTACCCAGTGTTCATGACGGAGGTCTATCAGAGGAAGCACTCACCAGTTTAATGCTCTGACTTCGATGTTGATGTCTTGATTGCTCAATGCATTCGGAAAGACACGGTAGCTGAATATTAATGAGGCCAATTGGGGTGTTAATGAGTCATCTACCAAGCTGTAATTCTCCCCCCTAATCAGCAACCCACCACTCCCCAGTGAGAATTTCACTTGCCCTGTGGCAGATGCACCAAAAATACAGTAAGGGGATCCCAACACCAAGATAAGCTTAGGGTGCAGGTTTGCTCGCTGAGCTGTAGGTTGATATCCAAACATTTTATCACCTGGCTAGGTAACATCATCAGTGGCGACCTCCAAGTGAAGCAAAGCTGTTGTCTCCTGCTTTCTATTTATATCTTTCTCCTGGATGGGGTTCCCGGGGTTAGTGGTGATGTCATTTCCTGTTCGTTTTCTGAGGGGTTGATAGATGGCATCTAGATCTATGTGTTTGTTTATGGCATTGTGGTTGGAGTGCCAGGCCTCTAGGAATTCTCTGGAATGTCTTTGCTTAGCCTGTCCCAGGATAGATGTGTTGTCCCAGTCGAAATGGTGTTTTTTATCATCCATGTGTAGGGCTACGAGGGAGAGAGGGTCGTGTCTTTTTGTGGCTAGCTGGTGTTCGTGTATCCTGGTGGCTAACTTTTTTCCTGTTTGTCCTACGTAGTGTTTGTGGCAGTCCTTGCATGGAATTTTGTAGATGATGTTGGTTTTGTCCATAGGTTGTACTGGGTATTTTAAGTTTGTTAGTTTTTGTTTGAGAGTGTTGGTGGGTTTGTGTGCTACTAGGAGTCCGAGGGGTCTCAGTAGTCTGGCTGTCATTTCTGAAACTTCTTTGATGTATGGTAAGGTGGTTAGGGTTTCTGGCTGTGTTTGGTCTGCTTGTTGTGGTTTGTTCTTGAGGAATCTGCGGACTGTATTTTTGAGTATCCATTCTTCATGAATACGTTGTATAGGTGTTCTCCTCTGTTTTCCAAAGTTCGTCTGTGTTGCAGTATGTGGTGGCTCATTGGAATAGTGTTCTGATGCAGCTTCGTTTGTGTGTGTTGGAATGGTTGCTGGTATAGTTGAGTATTTGGTCAGTGTTTGTCAGTTTTCTGTATACGCAGGTTTGTAGTTCTCCGTTGTCATTTCTTTTAACTGTGACATCCAGGAATGTGAGTTTGTTGTCGATTTCTTCCTCCTTGGTGAACTTTATGCCTGTGAGGGTGTAGTTGATGATGTTAAATGTCTCTTTTATCTTGTTTCGTTTTGTGATGACAAAGGTGTCATCTACGTAGTGAACCCAGATTTTTGGTTTGATGATTGGGAGGACTGTTTGTTCTAGCCAAACTGATGATGTTACCTAGCCAGGTAATGTAACGTCTGGATATCAAACCTACAGCTCAGCGAGCAAACCTATACCCTGAATGGAATGAAATTGGTTGCAAGAAATTCACCTCGATTAGCTTGACAGTTTTCCAATTAGAAAATAGCTACCTGAATGAAGCCCTATTTAAATACCCAGAAGTATTCCAGAATGTTTAGAGACTATGAGATGTGCCAAAACCACCTTGCATGTTGACCAAGAAGCAACTCAGGATTTTGTAGAGCCTGTCAAGTGCCATTTACCTTATGGGCAAAAGTAGAGGCAGAAATCAGAAGATTGGAAAGCAAAGGACCCATCAAACCAATAATGGCCAAGAGGTGTTATTGCTGAATTATGAATCCATAGACCTAAGCAGTTCGACCCTGGTTCGAATGACATCACTGCAGATGGTAGAATGTGAATTCAGTAAATATCTGGAATTAAGATTGTCGATTGTCAGAAAAACCCATCTGGTTCACTAATACCCTTTGGGAAGGAAACTGCCATTCTAACCTGGTCTGGATAACATGTAACTCCAGACCCACAGTAATTAGAAATAGGCAAGAAGCCCTCATTCTGTGAATGAATAAAAAAAGTCCAATTTATGGAATGGGCAGCATGAGTCATACCAATTGCAAATCAGTTCATATTTCTGGGGATCTTAAACGGTAAACTGTTTTTCACAGCTGGATAAATACCACCCCATACCTCTATGACTAACCCCTGAAATGCTCCTCTGCTATTTGCCTAAACTCCTGGAACCTTTGCTCCACATCACCCTGTACACCCACAGCTGTTTTTCCAACTCCCCTTCCACCGCCGCCACCAACACCAGTCTAAAACCTTTTCTGCCAACAACACCTACTCCATAATTGGAGACTTCAAACCCAACATTGCACACACAGACCTCCAAATTCACCCTGCCAGACCTGACACCAACATCCCAAATCACAATCTTGCCTAATCATTTCATTGGTAATTTGCTGTCATAGCATTTGTCCACCTGACTCCATGCATACTCGACACTAGTACTCTTATCTTTTAACCATCTGACCTCCAAACCCTAAAAATACCTTATTTAACATGGACTATCAATGTGTCTGACTGTACTGTGGATATTAAATATCTGACATGGCAATGGCGTGCTGCCAACCTGGAGTTTTTACAAAGGTTTACTCAGTAAAGAAGTCGTGGGTTTCTGGATATAAGATATGTTGGAGTATTTGGACGATAGATTAAAATAAGGTGTTGAGTTCATTCCTGATGGAGTCATGTGACCAAACCTCCTTGAAAATGGAAGACATTACACTCATGACATTACAATGAAAGAGAAACGTTGTTAAAGCTTGTGATTTCAAATAAACCTGTTGGACTTTAACCTGGTCATGTACGACTTCTGATTTTGTCCTCAAGATGCTGACGTTGCAGATAATTGTTAATTATTCAATTCAGGGTTCAAGTAGGAAGGTCATTAACATATCACCATGATGGTTGAAACTTGCTGTTTTTTTTACAGATTACATTACAGTGTGGAAATAGGCCCTACGGCCCAACAAGTCCACACCGACCCTCCGAAGCGCAACCCACCCATACCCTACATTTACCCCTTACCCAACACTATGGGCAATTTAGTATGGCCAATTCACCTTACCCTGCACATCTTTGGACTGCGGGAGGAAACTGAAGCACCCGGAGGAAACCCACGCAGACAAGGGGAGAAAGTGCAAACTCCACACAGTCAGTCACCTGAGACGGGAATTGAGCCCGGGTCTTTGGCGCTGTGAGGCAGCAGTGCTAACCACTGTGCCACCGTTACCTCTGCTACAATTTTCTATGTTCTTATTGAAGAGTTTCCCAAGAAGTATTATAATACAATGGCAAACATTCCACACCTTGCTATGGATTTACTTTAATTTCTTACTAGCAAGGCAACCCTGCCCCCTCTGCCCTCTCGCCTGTCCTTTTGATAGGACAGGTGTCCTTAGATGTTCAGTCACAAGTCGAAAAGTGTGGCACTGGAAAAGCACAGCAAGTCAAGCAGCTTGTGACTAAATATTGAGAAAGTGAGGACTGCAATGCTGGAGAATCTCAAAGTAAGTGCACAGCATGTCAGGTAGCATCTGAGGAGCAGGAGAGTCGATGTTTCAGGCATAAGCATCAGCCATTACTGGTGAAGGACTTATGCCTGAAACGTTGACTCTCCTGCTCCTCAGATGCTACCTGACATACTGTGCATTTACTTTTCGATTCTCCAGCATTGCAGTCCTCACTTTCGCCATATTTAGTCACAAGCCTTGATCCCCTGATCAGAATCCACTTGGCAACCAATCAGCAACCTCTTCATATGAGATTTGGTATTCTTGCAAATCTGTCCTGATGAGTGCATGATGAAAAGTTCCAGTAGCATGGCCCATGTTTCAGTAATGCTCACGTCCTGTACTACTGGCAAGATGGCAGGTCCTCTGCTCCATCCGTTCTTTTCTCTTTTTTGTTTGTTTTTCTCATTCCTCACCCCCAGAGGTGAATCCTGGATTGGGGCAGACACGGGCAGTGATCCTGGAGCAGCTCGAGTCCCGGAACGCAGCTCCGGCTGTGAGCCCCAGAACAGCGTGAGCTGGAGCAACTCCCTGATGGAGACTGGCGCTGGGAGGCAGTCCTGGGACTGACCTTGGAGTAGCCGAGTGCTGGTAGGGAGGGGACGGCTTTTGGACTGGGGTCTGGTGCAGGTGGTCAGACCACATGTGGTGGCCCTGTGCCAAGCTGCGACACTGTAATGTTTATCTGAAATTGTTTTACCCCACTGTAAGGTCAACTCTTTAATGCTATCTTAATTCTAACTTATTTTTTAAACTACTTCTTTATTCCTCTGTTGTATGCAAGGTTTGTAGCTAGGTACCTGTACCTAACATGGGATCATAAGAGGCTGCCATTGTACCTTCTCCATACTTCAAGAATGCTGATTCTCAGAAGGAACAATAATTTATACTGCATGAGAAGGGGTTACTGTCTGATTCCCAGGTAGATTCTGATCCAGGGATCAAGGCTTGTGACTAAATACATGTCAGTATGTGTGACAATAAGGGATTCTATCAAGTTGACTAAATCTAAAAATGGGAGCAAGGGGAGGCAAAGAGAGAATATAGTAATAGAACAAATTGAGGGACGCTTTATCTGATGATTTATCTCATTCAGTCCTGACAGTGTTTCTTGCAGCTGCAGAAAGAATAGCTGTCGCACAGACCATTGTGTGGTAGTCCTGTTGTATTTCTGCAAGAAATATGGGTCAGATCAGCATTTATTGTCCATCACTAATTGCCCTTGAGAAGGTGCTGGAGAGCTGTGTCTTGAAATGTGTAGGGCCATGGATTGAGGTTGTGAGGGCCCGCATTGCAGGGAGTGACATTATTGTGTGAACTGACTGACGCCAAATTTCTCTCTTTGCTGTTTTAACATTTTCATCTCGACACCTTTAATACAAGTTGGTGTGGCTTGTTTTGATGTAACTTCTCTGATCTTGTCTTGTCAGAGGTATTTCAGTCAGTAATAACAAGCACTTAATTGAAAGCAAGCAATAAAAGCAGTATTTTTTCTGTCATGTTCACCTCACACCAAAGGAAGAAAAAGATGATAATAAAGGATACACCAGGATAAAAAAAGGTCAAAATTGCAGCATGGTCAGCCCTGGGCCACACTGATGGCTCTTGCAGTGTGGGCCTTCATTACTTTATTTAATGTTCTGCAGCCATCAGACGGAACCTGCATTTTTGAGGATCCCCCATGAGCCTCAACCAGTTCTGTCTCCCCCCACCTGGCGCTGCCCCACACTGTACAGTCACTAGCCATTGTTAATAATGACTGTGGAAGCCATTTCTTCATTAGGAACGGCTCAGCATTGGGAGCCCAGATACTGCATGGAAAGTGCAGCCTGCTATCTCGCTAGGAACCCACCCGTCTGCATTGTCCAGGAACCCATCCGTTGGGCAACTGATTGGTAATTTTCCCAGCACTTTTGCTGGAAATGTTGTTGAAATTGGAGCATCATGGTTAGGCTCAGTTGTTAGCACTGCTGCCTCACGGCGTCAGGGACCTGGGTTCGATTCCAGCCTTGGGTGACTGTCTGTGTGGAGTTTGCCCATTCTTCCCGTGTCTGTGTGAGTTTCCTCCGAGTGCTCCGCTTTCCTCCCACAGTCCAAAGGTGTGCAGGTTAGGGTGGATTGACTGTACTAAATAGCCCCATTGTGTCCAGGGATGTGCAGGTCTGGTGGGCTAGTGATGGGGAATGCAGGGATAGGTCTGGTTTCCCCTGCTTTTGGGGGTGTGGGTTGGCCTAGACTCAAGGTGCCCACACCGTAAGGATTCGATGTGCTTTAAACAAAGTGCAGTCATTGTTGAGAAATCCCTGGTTAATGGGAGTAATTTGTGTAGTAATTTGTAGTGCGTTACAGAGTCAGAGAGATGTACAGCACAGAAACAGACCCTTTGGTCCAACTCACCCATGCTGACCAGATATCCAATATTAATCTAGTCCCATTGCCAGCATTTGGCCCATATCCCTCCAAACCCTTCCTATTCATATACCCATCCAGATGCTTTTTAAATGTTGTAACTGTACCAGCCTCCACCACTTCCTCTGGCAGCTCATTCCATACACGCACCACCCTCTGCATGAAAAAGTTGCCCGTGATATCTTTCCCCTCTCACCCTAAATCTATGCCTTCCAGTTGTTGTCCTCCTCAACCCCAGGGAAAAGACTTTGCCTATTTACCCTATCCATGTCCCTCATGATTTTATAAACCTCTATAAGGCCACCCCTCAGCCTCCGATGTTCCAGGGAAAACAGTCCCAGCCTGTTCAGCCTCTCCCCATAGGTCAAACCTCCAACCCTGGCAACATCCTTGTAAATCTTTTCTAAACCCTTTCAAGTTTCACAACATCCTTCCTGGAGTACAAAAGTGAATGCAATATTCCAAAAGTGGCCGAACCAGTGTCCTGTACAGCTGCAACATGATCTCCCAATTCCTATGCTCAATGCTCTGACCAATAAAGACAAGCATGCCAAATACCTTCTTCACTACCTGTGACTATGAACCTGCGCTCCAAGGTCTCTTTGTTCAGCAACACTCCCCAGGACCTTACCATTAAGTGTGTAAGTCCTACCCTGATTTGCCTTTCCAAAATGCAGCACCTGGTTTTCATCACCCATGGCTTTTATTTCTATTCAGGGAAATGCCTTTTTTTAAAAAAGCCACACCTGAAAATGAATGTACTGTTGTACAGAGAGTCTGCTGTGAGCAGTGTGTCAGACAAGTTGGGAGAAGTGTGAGCCTTTGCAAGTTTTACTGGCTTTCCCTCACCCAAAAGACTGGATATAACACTAAGGATAGATGCATCAGGCATATCGCGAGGGCTTTAACTTAAGGGAGGGTATGTGGATGTCGATGGGAATGGGCTACCAACATCTGTGTTTAAATTTGGGCTTGAATTGCAGTCATTTCCGCAGTGTTGATGTGGAGGTGCCGGTGTTGGACTGGGGTGGACAAGGTTAAAAATCAATTAGGTAAAAACAAGGACTGTCCTCGGATGCTTCCTGACCTGCTGTGCTTTTCCAGCACCACTCTAATCCAAAGTTAAAAATCACACAACACCAGGTTATAGTCCAACAGGTTTATCTGGAAGCACTGGCTTTCAGAGGGAGCAGTGCTCTGAGAGCTAGTGCTTCCAAATAAACCTATTATACTATAACCTGGAGCTGTATGTGATGTTTAACTTGCTGCAGTGTGGCTGGGAGTAACGTCTGAGACCCTGTGCAATCCCCATTGCAGCAAAGTCCGGGCAAACTGCCTGGGAAATTTAAGATTCCATTCAACAATTTTCCCTTCACCTGAAAGGTTCTGGAAATATCTGTTCAAGGCAGAGTGTTTGAAGGACTCCAGTGCAGTTAAGTAAATAGTTACTCAGCAAAAAATACTATTGAATTGATAGTCTAACTCTTGAGAAACTATTCAGTTGAGTCCCTGACTTACCTCCCACCTCATCTTCCCCAGACCCCTACCACTCTCTCAGAACTCAGACCCAGACCTGACACACCCCTCTCTCCCCTCAGAATCTGACACCACTTCCTGGGACTCGAGACTCCCCTCTACTTCCGTAATCCTGAGACCCCCGCAGTCCTGTGACCCAGTTGTCCCAATGTCCCCTTAACCCTAGGACCTGATTTCTTTCTCCCCCTGCTCCCTTCCTCTTCTCCTCCAGGGAGCAGGAAGGCAAGTGCAGCCGTAGTCAAACAGAGATAGGCCAATGAGCTTTCACCTGCTATGCTAAGCGCGTTAAAATCAACAGCTCACTGAGAAGCAGCAGGGGGCTCTGGTATCACCCACTCCCTCTTCACCAAACTCAGAGAGTGAAGTCAGGGAATTTCTCATGGCACAGTGCCCACCTTCTCAGCTTTTGATCCACTGTGACCATTCCACTCCCTCACTGCTTATCCCACTGAACTGAATGAGCCAGTATCTCTCGCAGTCACTTCCTGCACTAAACAATATGCAATCCCACTATTTACTAAGTCACACGCTCTCATAGGACCCCGATTGTAAAGGAAAGAGGTCATTCTGCCTATCGATTCTCCATTGACCCTCCAAAGATCATCCCAGCCAGAGTCAATGCCCACTCCTCCCCAACCCTGTAACGTTGCATTTCCCAACGCGTCTCCCACGTAGCCTGCACATTCCTGGACGCTATGAGGGCAAATTGAACATGCTCAATCCACCTAGCCTGCACATCTTTGGACTGTGGGAGGAAACCCTCACAGGCACAGGGAGAATGTGCAAACTTCACATTCAACAGTCATTCAAGATTAGAATCGAACCCAGATCCCTGGTGCTGTGAGACAGCAGTGCTAACCACTGAGCCACTATGTTGGTCAGGTATTCTTTTAGTTCTGACTGTAGTTGGGTGCCACCTCACCTTTGTGAGCCATGGCCTGCTTACGATATAGTAATGGCCTTGCACAAACCTCTCCTGCTTAGCACTAGGCTACATACTACAGCCATTTACATCAGAAGTCAGCTAGAAGTCGTGTACCAGCTGTAGCATTTCTACTGAGCATAGGTAAGGCAAGCATCACAATTTTCTGATTGCCTAATTTTTTGGGGTATTTGCATTTTCTGATCACTGATCAACTTTTCTTATGTGCAATTGCTTCCTGCTGCATTTGTTATCATAACAACAATTACAACTCTGGCACAGCTCAATTCCTGTGAAGTGCTGTGGGGCATGGTGGGACAATGAAACATTCTAGTGACGTGCAGGTTAATGGTCATCCTTGTTGGAGCTGTCAGATCCCAGCCAGTTAATTCTAACCATAACAGGAACACCAAATCTGCCCTAACACATCATCCAAAGGACTTTAATTCAGCAATGTAGCCCATGGAACAGTTTAATAAAAGTTTGAGAAATTGTCAATCATGCCCAGTTTTCTCCGTACACCTTCAAAAAGGATTACTCCTGAAACAAGTTGGTGAAAATGCAATAAAATATTGCAGAGATATCAGGGAAAGTATATAAATATGTTTTCTGGGGGATTAATGGCATGAGTGAACTGTAAAACCATTTTTTTGAAATATCGGGGCCAGGAACTTTGGTTCTATCTTTGATAACAGCTCCCTAATGGCGGCTTCTAATGCCTGACCGCTGTTTGATGTTGATAATGTGAACATGAAGGCCAGCACTAACAAGTTCTAGGTGTTTCCTTGTAATGGCTCGCTAATGACCTTTAGGGAAGGAAAGTGCGATCCTTACCAGGTCTGGCCTACATCTCATAGAGTCATAGAGATGTACAGCATGGAAACAGACCCTTCGGTTCAACCTGCCCACGCCGACCAGATATCCCAACCCAATCTAGTCCCACCTGCCAGCACCCGGCCCATGTCCCTCCAAACTCTTCCTAATCATATACCCATCCAAATGCCTTTTAAATGTTGCAATTGTACCATTCTCCACATTTCCTCTGGCAACTCATTCCATACATGCACCACCATCCATGTGAAAAAATTGCCCCTTAGGTCTCTTTTATATCTTTCCCCTCTCACCCTAAACCTGTGCCCTCTAGTTCTGGACTCCCCCACCCCAGGGAAAAGACCTTGTCTATTTACCATATCCATGCTCCTCATGATTTTATAAACCTCTATAAGTTTACCCCTCAGCCGTCAACACTCCTGGGAAAATAGCCCCAAACTATTCAACCTCTCCCTGTAACTCAAATCCTACAACCCTGGCAACATCCTTGTAAATCTTTTCTGAACCCTTTTAAGTTTCACAACATCTTTCCGATAGGATTGCGCGCAATATTCCAACAGTGGTCTAACCAATTACCTGTACAGCCTCAGCATGACCTCCCAACTCCTGTACTCAATACTCTAGAGGAAAGCATACCAAACACCTTCTTCACAATGCTATCCACCTGCAACTCCACTTTCAAGGAGCTATGAAC
>NC_057741.1:33214725-33216528 GCF_004010195.1 Chiloscyllium plagiosum | reverse complement strand
CTAGGACCTTACCATTAAGTGTATAAGTCCTGCTAAGATTTGCTTTCCCAAAATGCAGCACCTCGCGTTTATCTGAATTAACTCCATCTGCCACTTCTCAGCCCATTGGCCAATCTGGTCCAGATCCTGTTGTAATCTGAGTAGGACTTTAGTTCAGCTGCATTTGGTATACTGCGCACAGTTCTAGTCACCATATTACCAAAAGGATGTGGATGCTTTGGAGAAGGTACAGAGAAGATTTACCAGGATGTTGTGTGGTATAGAGGATGCTAGCTATGAGGAGAGGTTGATTAGGATTATTTTCATTAGGAGGATGGAGATTGAAGGGGGGATCTTATTGAGGTCTACAAAATTATGAGAGGTATAGACAGAGTGGATAGCAAGAAGTTTTTTTCCCAGAGTGGGGGACTCAATTACCAGGGGTCACGAGTTCAAGGTGAGAGGGGAAAGGTTTAATGGAGTTCAAGGTAAGGGGGAAAGGTTTAATGGAAGTATGTGTGGAAAGTTCTTTGCGCAGAGAGTGGTCAGTGCCTGGATCGTGTTGCCAGTGGAGGTGGTAGAACCGGGCATGATAGCATCATTTAAGATGGGCATGGATAAAGTAAATAGACAAGGTCTTTTCTCCAAGGTGAGGCAGTCCAAAACCTGGGGCCATGTGCCAGATGAGAGGGGAAAGATTTAAAAAGCATCTTCGGGGCAGAGTGTGTGTGTATGGAATGAGTTTTCACACAGAGTGGTGTGTATATGGAATGAGTTGCCAGAGGCAGTGATGGAGGTTGGTAGAATTGCAATATTTTAAAGGCGTCTGGATGGGTATAATGAATAGGAGAGGTTTAGGGAGATACGGGTCAATACTCTTCCTGATCCCTATACCTCTTATTATTTCAGTATGCATCCTTTATCTTCTTCACTTTTTTATCAGTATCCTTAATCATAAAATGTACTCTAGCACTGGATACTTCATATGTATTTCTAATGGTTATGCACCTAGCTTATTCTCTGTTCAACTCTTTAGGAAGCCTCCCATTTTTCAACTAACAACATGCAGTAAATGAATAGGAAATGTTTAGCGGGATATGAGCCAAGCGCAAGCAAATGGGCCGAATTCAGTTTAGGAAACTTGGTTGACATGGACCTGTTAGACCAATGGCTCTGTCTCCATGTTGTATGGCTATAACTCTATGTATTCCCAATCAACCTGTGCCAGGTCAAATTTTAGCCCTTAAAACCTGCCTTTTTTCAGTTTGGAATCTTAAGCCTGAACTGATATTTCTCTCTTTCCAACTTAATATTTCTATTGCTGAATTCCTCCCCCACTCCCCAAATTCTCCACTTGGCCTACCTCATTTCCGAGGACCAGATCCAACACAATCCCCTCCCTAGTAATACTGCAAATGTGCATGTATGGAATGAGTTGCCAGAGGAGGTGGTGGAGTCTGGTACAAGCACAACATTTAAAAGACATCTGGATGAGTACATGAAAAAGAAGTGTTTGGAGAGATATGGGCCGAGTGCTGGTAAATGGGACTAGATTTATCTTGGATATCTGGTCGGCATGGATGAGATGGACCAAAGGGTCTGTGGCTGTTCTGTACAACTCAATGACTCTATGAATAGGAGAAGGTGAGGATTGCAGATGCTGTTAATCAGAGTCGGGCGTGTGGCGCTGGAAAAGCACAGCAAGTCAGGCAACATCCGAGGAGCAGGAGAATCGATGTTTCTGGCATATAATGAAGAGCTTGTGCCCAAAATGTTGATTCCCCTGCTTCTCGAATGCTGCCTGATGTGCTGTGCTTTTCCAGC
>NC_057741.1:33213155-33214225 GCF_004010195.1 Chiloscyllium plagiosum | reverse complement strand
CTCCAGCATCTGCAGCCCTCACTTTCTCCCCGTCAAAGATCAGCAAGGCGGCCTTTGCATGGAGTCACAAAAAATGGGGGAGATACTAAATTAATATTTTGCATCAGTATTTACTGTGGAAAAGGATATGGAAGATATAGACTGTAGGGAAATAGATGGTGACATTTTGCAAAATGTCCAGATTAAAGAGAAGGAAGTGCTGGATGTCTTGAAACAGTTAAAAGTGGATATATCCCCAAGACCTGGTCTCTGCACCCTTCAGGCAGTCTGCCTGTAGTCCTGATGAAGGGCTTTTGCCCGAAACGTCGATTTTACTGCTCCTCAGATGCTGCCTGAACTGCTGTGCTTTTCCAGCACCACTCTAATCTAGACTCTGGTTTCCTAGCATCTGCAGTCATTGTTTTTACCTGATCAAGTGTACCCAAGAACTCTGTGGGAAGCAAGAGAAGTGATTGCTGGGCCACTTGCTGAGATAGTTGTATCATCGATAGTCACAGGTGAGGTGCCGGAAGACTGGAGTTTGGCAAACGTGGTGCCACGGTTTAAGAAGGGTGGTAAAGACAAGCCAGAGAACTACAGACCGGTGAGCCTGACCTCAGTGGTGGGCAAGTTGTTGGAGGGAATACTGAGGGACAGGATGTACATGTATTTGGAAAGGCAAGGGCTGATTCGGGATAGTCAACATGGCTTTGTGCGTGGGAAATCATGTCTCACAAACTTGATTGAGTTTTTTGAAGAAGTAACAAAGAAGATTGATGAAGGCAGAGCAGTAGATGTGATCTATATGGACTTCAGTAAGGCGTTCGACAAGGTTCCCCATGGGAGACTAATTAGCGAGTTTAGACCTCATGGAATACAGGGAGAACTAGCCATTTGGATACAGAAATGGCTCAAAGGTAGAAGACAGAGGGTGGTGGTGGAGGATTGTTTTTCAGAGTGGAGGCCTGCAACCAATGGAGTGCCACAAGGATCGGTGCTGGGCCCTCTACTTTTTTGTCATTTACATAAATGATTTGGATGCGAGCATAAGAGGTACAGTTAGTAAGTTTGCAGATGACACCAAAATTGGA
>NC_057741.1:33155355-33212522 GCF_004010195.1 Chiloscyllium plagiosum | reverse complement strand
TATGGAATGAGCTGCCAGAGGATGTGGTGGAGGCTGATACAATTGCAACATTTAAGAAGCATTTGGATGGGTATATGAATAGGAAGGGTTTGGAGGGATATGGGCCGGTTGCTGGCAGGTGGGACTAGACTGGGTTGAGATATCTTGTCGGCATGGACGGGTTGGACCGATGGGTCTGTTTCCATGCTGTACATCTCTATGACTCTATATGGTCTAACAGTACAATGATAATTGAAGAATTTTGTAATTAATTATAAATGAATTTAAAGGAATACTGGCTTTACAAAATTAGTATTTGCTAAATCTGTTTCAATTGTGTTTACAAATTTGTACTTAAATTTGAAATATCTGAATTATTTCAGTGCAACAAAATTATGCACATTTTTCATGTTTTGGTCTCACCAATCATGCAAACAAAATAATATTGTGAAGACAACAGAGTAAAAATATAAACTGCAAGCCAAGTTCAGAGCAAGATTATTCATCAGGAACTCACAGAGGTCAGAGTAGATAATTCTCAATTCATTAATTGACTTTAACACAAGCAAATGAATGTCAGACCACATTCATTTATGAAACTGATCCCTTGTTGCTTTCAGGTAGTTAGTTTAACACTGAATAAGTTGATGAGTAGAGATCCAAAACTAAATGAAAGGTTTGAAAACTCTATGACATATCAAGAAGACTGAAGCAATCTTTACCACAGTCTGCCTTCCACCGCATAGATCTAAAATTGCGACACTGCATCGACTGCACAAGGCATCATAATTGGTCAACTGTTAGTGTGTCACAGTTTACCCAGAGACCCCAAGTTGCCACAGCAGAATGCACTTTTATTCACATGTTATGGTCTGGAGCTATGAGTAGTGATAGTAAGTGTCATGTTATTTCTCATAGTCAGTACATTAGTACACCTTTAAGAAATATGCTCATGATATTATTGTACCATGCATGGTATCTGCGGATATGCCAGTTATTGTCTCCATATTAACTCAGCTGCTTGAAACATAACGTGAAAATATGCTACTTTTGTAACTGAATAGTTCAATACTATACTAGACTCTTGTGTGTCTGCAGATCTAATGTTTGCATATAACAGTGGGTGGTAATATGCAGTAATCTGTATGGGTGAAAATAGCTTTTCCTACTTCACCAAATAGCTGACATACAAGTATGATGCAAGAATTTTAGGATAGTAGATAACTGAGTATTAATCTATGTAAGACAGGCTGAAACACCATTTTCAACAGAACTCCAAGAAAATCTCTGAGAAACAACAACCTTACAGAGAGAGTTCTCAGCCAAAGAGGGCTCATGAGTTTTCAGAAATTAACCACAGTTCTGCTGGATATGTGCAGGTAATCTGTAAGTGCTGTTACCAGAGAACTTGTAAGGATAAAAAAAACTGTCTCTTCCTCTTTCAAAGCCTCTCTACCTGTTGAGTTTATCTACACAAGCAACCTTGAACAGTTCAGCTCAAAATGCCAACAAAGCTACTGAATTCTGATTTCAAGCTTCCAACCTTTTCACTCAAAAAGATAAATTTTTCAATCAACTAATTGGTATGCAATGATGATAGACTGATTTTAGTTTCATCTTTAGAAGCAGCATAGTGGTTAGCACTGCTGCCTCGCAGTATAAGGGTCCTGGGTTCGATCCCAGCCTTGGGAGTCTGTTTTTGTGGAGTTTGCACATTCTCTCCGTGTCTGTGTGGGTTTTCTTCCACAATCCAAAGATGTGCAGGTCAGGTGAATTGGTCATGATAAACTGCCCATAGTGTTAGGTGCATTAGTTTGGGGAAAATATAGGGTAGGGCAGTGGGTTACTGTTTGGATGGCCGGTATGGACTTGTTGGACGGAAGGGCCTGTTTCCATACTGTAGGGAATACAATGTAGTGTTTTTTTATCCATCTCATCCAATAATAATATCACATTTTTTCTACTTAGTCCGCACCAGAAGCCAGCACTGAGGGAATGCCAGGTTCTTGGAGGTTTTGAGAGACTGGTGGAGTTTTCAGAGATGGGGCAAGAGTGAGTCAAAAGGAAGGATTTAGAAACAGGGATCAGAATTTTAAACTTGATGTATTGCTGGATTGAGTGTCACAATCAGGCACTAAGCTCAGTTGTGGTAGACAATTAGGAATTGGTATGAGTTAGGAATACAAACTTCAAAGCGACTCAAGTTTGCAGAGTGCAAAAGCTAGGGTTGCTGTTCATTGGAGCTTGGTGGCAATAAGTATATTGATGAAGATTTTAGATCCAGCTAGCCTGAAGCAATGGGGAACGTGGATGATATTGTCAAGCAAAAGATGACAGGTTCATTGGAACTGCATCATGAACTCTCCTTCTCAACTTTCCATAGAAGCTGTCTGATCTTCTGAACATTTCCAACATTTTACATTTTCATTTCAGATTTCCAGCATCTTCTTGGAGTTATAGAGTTGTACAGCATGGAAACAGATCACTCAGTCCAACTGGTCTACACCGACCATGTTCCCACCTGCGTCCACTTGGCCCATATTCATCCAAATCTTTCCTATTCATGAACTTACCAAATATCTTTACATGTCATAACTGTACCTGCACTCACCACTTTCTCTGGACATCTTTGGGTAATATTTTCATGACCCAGGCACTAGCTCCCCAACTTGGCAGAGCAGCCACAACATAAAGGGCTCTATCACATTCACTTTCCACTCTGGGAAGGTAGTTTGGTTTGGGCTAGCCCTCACTGAACATAGAAGCCAACTGGAGGCTACCAAGGTGGTGGGCAAGTGTTAAGGCAGGCAAGTTAGAAGGCCCACCTCAGTTCTCTGAGGTTTCACCCCAGTTGTTTTACAAGTTGTTTTCAGCTTTTTACCTCACCCAGTACTAATGTCCCCTCCATGCAACTTCTTATGCTATGACTTCTCATACCTAAATGCTACCACCATGTCAATTCACTCATCCAATTCCAACTCATGTCCTGATGACACTCCATTGCTTCTCACACTCTATCCAATTTGAGAATATCTGAGGAAACAACTGGAGATGATAAAAACTAAGCTGGTGACAATCTAATAGAGCTCATACACATATTTGAAATGAACAAAAATCTCAGCCCATGAAACCCATTCAGGTATTTCAAAACTGCTCAAGAGGTTAATCATTTATGAAAACATAATTTTATTCAATAATTGCTCCAAAGAGCGCTACTCCTTTCTAAACTGTCAATCAAATTGTGAACTCAGCTCCAGCCCACAGAGATAAGTCCTTCAGGACACTGGAAACTCAGCCAAACATTCATGAAGAACTCAGTTTTAAGAAGAACCATTGGGAAATGTCAATAATGAATTCTATTATAACTGCAGGAACAGATTATAGTGGTTATATTATGAGCTACCACAAAAGGCTGCAAAATATAGCAGTCCGCCATTCAGTTCTTTTATATTAGAACTCTGACAGCCACAGCCTATTTCTTTCTATTTTTAGATAACTGGAGAATTGAACAACTTCAAATTGTGATACCTAAACAAGTCTTATCCACCCTTCATGAGTAATTATGTCTAAGCTATAAATTCATCAGTCCTATATATAGGCAAGGCTCTTAGACCAATAAAACTGGCATCAGTTTGAACTCAATGTTAATTTCAAAAACATTTGATTCATTCAGATTTTTTGCCCACCAATTCACACTTAATTGCCTTCTTTGTCGGAAATAATGGGGTGACATATCTGCATCTGTGTTCCACCCGCAACTTTTAAAGATCTCTGGAGTTAACCCGGCTCCATAAAAATGCAGCCCTTGGACTTATTTCTCCATTCTCTAATATGTAGAATCTGATCTGACAGGCTCTAGAAGTCCTTCTGTATGTCACTAATTCTTTCTGTCAGAGTCCAAGCTGTGTGCACCCACTGGTTGTTTGATTGCCCGGGCCACCATGTCCAAGCCAGTTCCTTGAATTTCAGAGGTCATAGTGAAAAGATCAACTCTGATATTTTGGGTAAAACCCATGAATTTAAATTAAGAACATGTAGTTTGTTGGTTCCTAACTCCATCAAAACCAAACCTTAAACTGGTTACTATGAGAACAGAATTTGCATTATCATCATTGGGTTTTGACACCACGACAGTATGAGTGTTATATTTAGGTAATTAGGAGAAGTAAATGAGTTGTGCGTGCAACATTCATTTGTCTTCAACATCATTAAACATTATATTTGAAAGGACTTCCTCTTCTCAGTGACACATTTTTCCCATATTGACTTGTCAGCCATTCATTCCCTGCTTTTCCGAACCAAAGTAGACATAAAGTGCGTTAGTTCCGGCAAATTCTGAGTAATAAAAGGTGTCAAATATGAACAGAAAACAGAATGTTACTGACAGATGAAGATTAATTAAGACATTTCCTTTACCAACACAGACAAATCTAAACTGCAGATGTAAAACTGATTTATGGTGAAGCTGGGGTCTTCAGGAGATTACCAAGATCGATCATCCTCAAGGCATCTCAGGCTGAAAATGCTTTAATTGTGTATTTTGCAGATGCTGAGCTTGACGCCCACCACCCCATCAAAGGGAGGTGGGATATTCATTGTTTGGTACATCATTGCCCTTTATCTCTTATCAATCAGTTGTTAATTTTAAATCTAAAATGGATATTGTTTTGTTAAGAAAATGAATTAAGGGATATTGGCAAAAGGCACATGTATGAGTTGGTCACATAGACATAGAACATTACAGCGCAGTACAGGGCTTTCGCCCCTCGATGTTGCGCCAACCTGTCATACCAATCTGAAGCCCATCTAACCTACACGATTCCATGGACGTCCATATGCTTGTCCAATGACGACTTAAATGTACTTAAAGTTGGCGAATCTTCTACAGTTGCAGGTAAAGCATTCCTTACCCTTATTACTCTCTGAGGAAAGAAACTACATTTCAGCTATTATCTCATTAAATGGCAGAACAGGCTCGGTGGCCTACTCCTGTTCCTATAAAAGCAGAGGGCAGAGATTTAAAATAACTGGTGGAAGATGAGACCAGAACTGAGTAATGTTTTTCACCCAACCAGTGAATGACTGGTACCCAGAGCCTGAAAAAGTGGTGGAGGCAGACACTTGTATATACATTTGTGGTTACAAGGCTATAGACCATAAGATGGAAGAGTAGAAGTAGATAATTCAGCCCATTACGTCTACTCTATCATTCACGTATCATGGCTAATAATCCTCAACTCCATTTTCCTGCCTTTTCCTTAGAGCCCTAGATTCCCTGACTGATATAAAATCTGTCCATCTCAGTCTTGACAGCGTTCTGAAGTAAAGAATTCCACAGATTCACTTCTCTAAGAAATTCCTTTCACCTTTGTCTTAATCTGAAATTATTCCTTCTGTTCCTAGATTCTTCCACAAGGGAAACCAACTTCTAGGCATTCAACCTGCTAAGAATCCACTAAGTCCACTAAGAATCTTGCATATTCACTTTTCTACATTCCAGTGAGGACAGGTTTAACCCACTCAACCTCTCTTCATAAAACAGTCCCTCCATACCCAGGATAAACCCGGTGAACTGTCTCAGGACTATCTCCAACCCTAGTATATCTTTCCTTAGATAAGGGGACCAAAGTGTTCCTAGTATTCCATTTATGGTGAGACTAGTGTTTTGTATAATTTTAGCAAAACTCCATAACTTTTAAACTCCAATCCCTTTGAAATAAGGGCTAACATTCCAATTGACTTCCCTACTACCCCACTGATCTTGCATACTAGGTTTTTGTGATTCTTGGACAGCTCTACCAAATCCCTCTGTTCCATAGCTTTCTGAAACTTTTGCCATTTAAATAGTATCCAGTTCCTCTGTTCCTCTTGTCAAAGACTTTTTAACACAATCTTTACACACTTACCTACATTACATTCCATCTGCCAAGTTTTGCCCACTTGCTAAGAGCTGGTTGGTATTAAGACTGGAGAGCTCTTGTTCAGCTGGCATAGAAATGATGGGCCCACTGGCCCATGTTCTGCACTGCAATCTCAGCTTCTATCACATAGCCTTACTCAACTGGAATGTTGAGATGCTTGATTTATGCTCTTGCTGGTATTTCCACTAACTGACTGGCTATTAGAGGATGCTTGTGGGTGTATCTGCTGAATGTGCCACCAGAGTTTTCCAAGCTGTGGCCCAAACTACTTCTGTTATAATGCAAGTAGAGAAATTTGAAAGCACAGGCAAAAGATGCAGAAAATAGCACTACCAACTTCATGTCTTGCAGATTTGAATGACCGTGGCTCGATGTGTGTTGTACACACATAAGTTTACCCAATTATAGGAACAATACCTCAAATCTGACACTATTGTCTCTGGAGGTTGTGCCAGATTTCAGGTATATCTGGATTTCGGTTCAGGTGGTTCCAGCAGTGAGTAGTTTGAATCAAGCTGGATTGGATGAATTCAATAGTCCTTTGGAGCAAAGGATAGAGCATCAGTTGAAGCTGAAATTATTCTTCATATCACTCCACACCAATGCAGTGTATAACTAAACTGCCTGGGTAAGTTGTATTTCGTAAACAAAATTTACTCAATCAAAATTGATGCAGAGATTGTCAGGCTATTGGGTGACTCATTTTTAAGTCGTCAAAATTGAGGTACGGTACATTCATATCCAAAAGAAAATGGCATTTTAATTACAGAAGCGCTGCTGTTTAAGACTGCAGTCATATTTCATTACCAAAAGAAATGCTATCTTAAGATTCCCTTACTGTCCTCAAAAAGCAAATAAAAAGATAAAACAAATATTGATGAGGGTGACTAGAAACCTATCAAGCCTGGCAAGGGACATGTTTTCATTTGTTCAAATAATGTCCTATGCTTGAAACAGGTTTAAAGAAAGGCTCAAAATCAAACAACTAATTTCCTTGAGTTTATTAAAGGCAAGTGAAAAATCAAAGGTCTGATCAATCTATTACTTTCACACATTGGGTTGGTTTTCTTACTGACTGAAGCAGGTGAATCCAAGAAATCCTCTTTGTAGGATGTCACAGAGATTCTAGAACATCAGGAGAAGTAGTCTATTAAAATATTCATCTATAAAAAATTACACTTCTTTATGGGGAGCTAATGTTGAAGAACTGGGTGTCAGTTCTAACACTGCACTTTAAAATAAAAAGAATTGTCAATCCATGACATTAATTTGAACAAACTGCAGAATTACAGAACATTTACTTCTTAACATTATGAAGAATGTTTTCAATGTTAATAACATAATGTTATGAACAGGCCATTGGACCAGGAAGCTTAACTCTGTTTCTCTCTCCACAGATACCACAGACCTGTTGAGTTTCTCCAGCTATTTGTGTTTTTGGTTGTTTCAGATTTGCAACAACCACAGGTCTTTGTTTTACCTGAATGTTATTACCTGGACAAGCTGATATCAGATGGATTTGATGTTTATGACTTCACACCCACCACCACCCAGGATTGATTTTGTAATCCAGCATCACTTTACTGAGATACTGCTGAATTGATAAAGGTATTTTAAAGTTTTTCTTCTTTAATTCCAAGTACCCTTTGGCTGTCCCTTTCCTCAACTCTGTAAGCTCTTCCAGCCTTTTGCTCTCTCTGCTCCTCTAATATGGACTTCTTAATTACCATTTCTAATCATATGGATTGTTTCACTTTTGAGGGTAGTTGTAGAAGATAGTACTTGAAAGGGTTAATTGACATTGTGAGACAGGCTCTACTTATCAGATTGTGAAGGGCTGCTCCTGGAAGGAACTTCTTCAAACTTCCTTTGAAGAGACTTCGCAGTGGAACAAACTTGGTTAGAGACAAAAAAGAACGGTAGACGCTGGAATCCAAAGTAGATAGGCAGGAGGCTGGAAGAACACAGCAAGACAGGCAGCATCAACAGGTGTAGAAGTCAACATTTTGGGTGTAACCCTTCTTCAGGACTGGGAGTGGGTATCGTGAGAGCTGAAGATAAAGGGGGTTGTGAAGTGGGGTTAGGTGAAGACAGGTAGACGATATGACTTGGTTGGTCAATGGGAGGAATGAATCCGGTTGGTGGCAGGGAGGAGTAGAAGGGAGGGGCTGGAAAGGGAGTCAGGGAATGGGAAGGGAGGCTATTTGAAATTGGAGAATTTAATGTTGAGTCCTTCGGTTTGGTTCCAGTTGTGCACATTCTGTGTCCATGCAGCTAACAGTGATTTAACTTGTTCTTAAGTTGAGTAACCAGTTTCGATTCCCTACAGTATGGGAACAGGCACTTCGGCCCAATAAGTCACACCGACTGTCTGAAGAGTAACCCACCCTGTCCCATTCCCCTGCCCTATATTCACGCTGACTAATGCACCTAACACAATAGGCAATTTAGCATGGCTAATTCACCTGACCAGAACATCTTTGGATTGTGGGAGGAAACCCAAGCAGACAGTCACCCAATGCAGGAATTGAACCAGGGTTCTTGGTGCTGTGAGGCAGCAGTGCAAACCTCTGAGCCACCATGCCGCCCTAAATATTATGTATTAAATCTGTACTGTTAATCAAGATTGAGTTTATCTTCTGCAGAAAGCTAAATGTGGACATCCATCCTCACTTGGGATCAGTATTTTAGGTTAAGGCCAATTTGAAAAATTGGTGTGAATCTATCCAAGCCATGGTTACAGTTAACAAGACCACAACATAAACCATGTGGGCAGAGTGGAGGATTGTACCAAAGAAGAAAGTAAACTAGCGGTGATTGTTTAAAAATTAACAGGTCTTCATTATCAGGCAGAGATGAGGACAAATTTCTCACTCAAATGTTAAGCGTCTTATAGCCAATCAATTGCTTTTGAAGTATTGTAGTGCAGGAAAGGCAGCAGCCAATTACTGCACAGCAAGATGTGACATGATTGCTTATGCTATTGATGGAGGAATGAAGTTGGCCTAGAGTTTCTTTGAACTCAGAAGCAAGTGTGCTACTGTGAGCACTGTGATACCTTTTAAACTGGTTTTCTTACATAAATAGTAATAGATTGTGCAAAAGGCTTGAAAACACTTTGATACAACGAAATCTGATAAATTCATAAACAATGGAGGCAAGAAAGTACAATTCACCAATTAAATAGTCCATTTATGTATCGAGAATATTCGGTGAAATATAAATGCAGAAAATGCTGAAAACAGGTCTGGCAGCATGAGTGGGAAGAGAAATAGAGTTCATGTTTCAGATCAGTGACTCTTCCTTTGAACCACCAGGTTGACCACATATTTCCAACATTTTCTGCTTTTATTTCAGATTTCCAGCATACGTCTGTTATTATTTTAGGTGCAATATGTTCAATCTGATTTGAGCTGAGGTTGTGACTTGCGGCATGTCAAAAAAGCACTACATGCAAGGCATCTGGAAGCATTCTGTTTATTCATCTGAACTTGAAGCTCTCCTTGCATCTGACACAGAACAAAATCAAATGAATGAACCATCTCTTAAAAACAATTTGCTTTTAAGGAGATGGAATTGCTAATCCTGTAGTTAGCAATACATTCCTGAACAATATGTAATTTTTTTTTAAATGCATTATGCTCCTGCTGTCTAGCCAGAAACAAAGTACTTTTCAGGGGCGCAATGAAGTGGGGCCAATTTTAAACAAATTGGCTTAGGAAAATAAAAACCCACAGTAACTCAAACAGAGAGTCAATGTGGATACAGCATCCAAACACTGCTGCATCTGATCGTGTCAGTGTCACATTGAGCATATTGTGTCAAAATGGGTGAATTTATGCTCAGCCCTAAGCAGATACTGCGACCAGCCCTAAAAACAAGGAGAAGAGGTGATAGCCTAGTGGTTTATTGTCAGACTAGTAATCCAGAGATTCAGGTGATGTTCTTCAGACCGACAATTCCACCATGGCAGATGGTAGATTTTGAATTCAATTAGAAATGTCTAGAACCTCATGACTGAAACTGTTGTCAATCATCATAAAAATGCATCTTATTCATTCATTCTTCTGAAGAGAAGGAAAGCTGTTTTTACCATACTTGGTCTGGACTACATGTATTTCAAGAACCCACACCAAACACTGGGCCAGATTTTTCATTTAGTGATCATATACAGTCAATGACCACACAGTAAGTGTCATCAAAACACTTTCTTTCTCACTGGTAAGAACGTCCTTTCAATCACTATCAACTGGGACTGTAACTAATCAAAGTGTTCACTATGAGGAAATACAGCAGGTGTGATATCATCAAGCTGTCCCAGGTGATCACAAATTACACAAATAGAAAAGAGAAAGCACGATAAACAAAGTCACTTTTATTTAGTTTTTAAACTACTGATGAATTAAAGATTGGGACATACACATGCAGAAACACAAAATATTCTGTAAAAAAAATTTATAAAAACTACTCCCACCTTTATTAATCAGGTAAGAGCACTCCAAAAGCTACAAAATTATGTTTTCAGTGCCAACCTCACTCATCACTTTTTTTTTAAAACTAAAATCCTACTGATACCTCATTGATCTTCGTTGGCCATTTTAAAGCATTTCCCCCAGCAATGTGGGACAGAAATGCAAACTGATAGATTTTTGTCAGCCAAAAGTATAAAAGCTAATGGAATAAAAATATTGGAGTTACATTGATAATCAGTCATAACTATAGTGAATGGTCGAAGAGAATAGTTGTCAATTTGGAAGTTCTCCAAACACTGAGAGTAGTGCCTTTTGATAGTCACTGGACATCATAATTTGTTTTAAGAGGTGACTTGTTCAGTTGACTTGGCCATGTGTCAGTGGGCGGCACGGTGGCACAGTGGTTAGCACTGCTGCCTCGCAGCGCCAGAGACCCGGGTTCAATTCCCGACTCAGGCGACTGACTGTGTGGAGTTTGCACGTTCTCCCCGTGTCTGCGTGGGTGTCCTCCGGGTGCTCCGGTTTCCTCCCACAGTCCAAAGATGTGCAGTTCAGGTGAATTGGCCATGCTAAATTGCCCGTAGTGTTAGGTATAGGGGTAAATGTAGGGGTATGGGTGGGTTGCGCTTCGGCGGGTCGGTGTGGACCTGTTGGGCTGAAGGGCCTGTTTCCATACTGTAATGTAATGTAATCTAATCTAATCATAAAAAAAAAAGGAGCAATTCTCATTCAGAATACTAACAGAGAGTCAGCTTCAAGATCCCCTGCATGAAGTGTTTTTCTGAAATGTCACAAGTCACAACTTCAGCACAAATAAAATCAAACATACTAAAACAAGAGCAAATTATATGGGACTGGCTGTGGACCGTATCCTGTAAAGATGGCAATCCTTTGGAGACTGTGTTGGCACTTACATGTATGTGGCATGGCATTGTCAGTTATGTTAAAGTATTAATAAGCAGTATCCTTTCCTAAAGTTCAGAGAATTCATTGCATACTAGAAATTGTTTAGTCAATGTTGATTTGGTTCGTTTGTTACAGGAAAAGTTTTAAAATATGAAAACTTGATATTTCATGTGTCACGAGATTCAAATCTTGTTTAAAACTGTCAGTCTCTACCGTGATGGTAATAGATATTCAATAACAATGATTAATGGTCAAATAACTTGAGGAATCAGACAGCAGGAAGACCAGGTAGATTAGTAAAGCTTTCTTCCAGGTGCTGAAGTTCAAGTGTATCTGGATTATAACAGTGCGCTTGAGAAAATTGTTTAAATGATGCAACACCGTGGTGTACGTTTGAAGGTTTGCAGTATACATCATCAATAATTCGTAAGCAAGTTAACAATCATACATGTTAATGCAAAAAACAAAAGTGCACAGCTGCTTTCCCCTTGTGGGAAAATCTAGGACCAGAAGGTATCTAGGATCAGAACAAGGAGTCACCCATTAGTAAATCTGTGAAAGTTGTTACCACAGAAGCCTGTAGAGGTTGGGTCATTAACTATATTCAAGGCAGAAATGGACAGACATTTAATCTGTAAGGGAATCAGGAGTTATGAAGGAGAGGCAAGAAAGTGGAGCTGCACATGATCAGATCAGCAATGATCTCTATGAATAGTGGAGAAAACCCAAATGGCCTGGTTCTGCTCATACATATTATGGTTCAAGCTATTTAATTTGGGAAATAGGAAATGTCATTCTGTCACCAAAAAAAAAATTGCATTCACCTCGCATCAGCATTACACACCTTGATAAGCACAGAAATCGTCAGTGTTGTCTAAAGGAAAACTGAAGATGAAACATAAAGAGACATAATTTTGTCCCATATTCTACCCTCCAGATTAAAGTAAAAGCTGACATGTTAAAACAGAAACAGGTATTAAATCTGAATGAATTAGGATCCAAGATTTAACAATACAAAGAAGTCATATTTTAGCAAGGGACAAACAAAAGCAAAAAATTAAAACTTTTATGAACTTTACATACTCATACTGCCATTCAGCCCATCACACCTAGGTCAGATTTTGAAAGAGCTATTCAATTTGTCCCAATCCACTTCTCTTTACCTGTAATCCCAAGGTCTGTGTTTCATGTACGTTTTCAAATATAGTTTAAGAAAAAGGTAAATTGCTGGAAACCATCCTAGAACGTTTGGAAGATGTTCAGCACCTAAGGCAAACTAGCATTTTTATTGTACATTTTAACAAGTTTCAGAATCAAAGATCCAAACAATCCCAATCCAGATCAAAACATTGGGACTAGATTGGGTTGGGATATCTGGTCAGCATGGACAGGTTAGACCGAAGGGTCTGTTTCCATGCTGTACATCTCTATGACTCTATGACTATTACTGTCCCTTTTGCAATAAGAGTCAACTTTGGTTAACAGTACATTGCTACCCAAACTCCAGAAAAACGATTTTGCTTGGAGTCTTGCTTTGCATGGGATATCGACTGGAGAAGCTGGCTTGAATCTCTGTCCAATTTATGCCACTCAAATTTCCAAACATCATGAAATCAGGGAGGTTACTCTCATCTCTAGTTCATAGCTTCCTGCTTGCTATTCTATCAAGTAAAACTCCAAACTGGCAGCACAGCCTCAGTAGATTTACTGCGATGCAGAATATCATTTTATTGCCATGCCGCATTATTTCAAAGAAAAGCAAGAGAGAGTTCACCATGATGTTCTGTCCAATATATTGTCTTTTTAAACAATGTTACCAAGATAGATTATCTAATCATCTTTTCTCACTGCTGTTTGTGGGAGCTCACTCTGTGATTATACTTCAAGAATACCGGATGAAGTGCAAAACTTTGGCGTGTCCAAAGCTCATGAAAGATGTTACAGAAATGCAAGAAATCTGTTTGCCGTTGATGCATTCAAATTCAATCATGAATAGTGAGGCAAGTGACTGGAATACATCAGTCATTTGGGAACCAACAGCAAACAATCAATTGCTATGAAAACCCACTGAACTCACAACTGCTGCTCAGAGAATGGAATCCGCATATGGTTTAGTCTCCCAAAGAATGAGAATTCTACAGGGACTAATTTACAGTCTGACTCCCCAAAACCTGTCCATAACATACAAAACACAAGCCAGGAGTGTGATAGACTGCTTCCCGCTGGTCTGGATGAGTGCAGTTCCAACAAAAATCAGGAAGCTCGATACCATCCAAGACAAAACAGCCAGTTGCTTGGCACTGCATCCACGATCTTCAACATTCATTCCCCCCTCACTGCGATGCTCAGTTGCAGCAGGTGTATCACTTGCAATATGCACTGCAATGGCTCACTAAAACTGGTTCAACCAGGAAGCAGTTTTGAAATCTGTGACCTCTACCATAAGGGCAAGGCTGGAAGATGCAGGGAGCACCACCACCACCTGCAAGTTCCCCTCCAAGCCACCCACCATCCTGACTTCGAACTGAATCCTTCACTAGCTTTGGTTCAAAATCCTGGAACTCCTGCCCATGAAAGCATTATGAGTGCAACATACACCACATGACAGCAGTTCAACAAGACAGCTCACCATCACCAAATTAAGGATGGGCAATAAACATTGGTCTAGTTCACAACCGGATCCCGTAAAAGAATTCTTTAAAAAAAATGTTCCTTGATTGGATAAACTGGCTCACAATCCAAGAATAAAACCATCATTAAATTCAGAATGGAAATTGAATGGGTTAGCATTGTCCAATATCATGGAATGACCTTTAACCTAGCAAGTTTGCAAGGAAGAAACAAATGCAATTTGCCGATCATTCTAACTTTTGTTTAAAATAATTCATGGGATGACTTAGCTACGAGATAAATAGTCTGTCAGAATACTATTTGTTGATGCAAATGAAAAACTAGCAACTCATTGTAATGACACAAACAATTCTGCTTCATCAGCATTTTTCAGTTTCTTGCAAGGCATTCAGACTCATATAAATGCATTTGTTAATACTATTGTAGGTTGCCCAACATTTGTGAGCCGTACCTAGACAACGATTGAGAGAAATTAAATTTGTTGGCAAGGTCATTCGTGTATTCACAAACTCTTCAGTGCAATATCAGAATTTTTCAAATATATTGCTGTATAAGGAGCTTCGGTGAATTTCTGCAGGTGCATCTTCAAGATGGTACACACTGGTCCTACTGAACATCGGTGGTGGAGAGCTAAATGTTTGTGAATGTGATGCCAATCAAGCGAGATGGTTTGTCCTGAGTTTTGACAAGCTTCTTGAGTGTTGTTGAAGCTACATCCATCCAGGCAATTGGGGAGTATTCCATCACACGCCTGACTTATGCCTTGTAGATGATGAACAGGCTTTGGGAAGTCAGGAGAAGCATTACTTGTTGCAAGATTTGCATGCAGCAACTCGAAACAATCAATGCAGCACCTCAGATGCACCTCCTCACTCTCAACATTTCTTTCAATTATTACATGATCCACAAAATTTGGATACAGCGCTTCAGTAATAAATGGTTATAGAGGATTAAATTGTGGTGACCAGTATTTCCTGTGTGAAGGACTAACCTGATTCAGCCCAAGACATTGTGCAGGAATCCTTCAAGGGAGCATCCAAGGCTCACTCAGCTTCAGCTTCTTCTTGGAGAAAGTGAGGTCTGCAGATGCTGGAGATCAAAGTTGAAACTTTATTGCTGGAACAGCACAGCAGGTCAGGCAGCATCCAGGGAACAGGAGATTCGACGTTTCGGGCACAGGCCCTTCTTCAGGAATGAGCAGAGAAGATAGCAAATGTTGTCCCCTTGTTCAAGAAGGGGAGTAGAGACAACTTTGGTAATTATAGAGCAGTGAGCCTTACTTCAGTTGTGGGTAAAGTGCTGGAAAGAATTATAAGATATAGGATTTATTATTAACTAGAAAGGAACAATTTGATTAGGGATAGTCAACACAGTTTTGTGAAGGGCAGGTCGTGCCTCGCAAAGCTTATTGAGATGGTTGAGAAGATGAATGAGGGTATAGTGGTTGATGTGGTGTACATGGATTTCAGTAAAGCGTTTGATAAGGTTCCCCATGGTAAGCTGTTGCAGTAAATATGGAGGTATGGGATTGAGGGTGATTTAGTGGTATGAATCAGAAATTGGTTAGCTGAAAGAAGACAGAGAGTGGTGGTGGCAAATGTTCATCCTGGTGTTCAGTTATTAGTGGTATACCATAAGGATCTGTTTAGGGGCCACTGCTGTTTGTCATTTTTATACATGACCTGGATGATGGCGTAGAAGGATGGGTTAGTAAATTTACAAATGACTCTAAGGTCGGTCGAGCTGTGGACAGTGCTGAAGGATATTGCTGCTTACAGAGGGACATAGATAAGCTGCAGAGTTGGGCTGAAAGGTGGCAAATGGAGTTTAATGCAGAAAAGTGTGAGGTGATTCATTTTGGAAGAAGTAACAGTAATACAGAGTACTGGGGTAATGGTAAGGTTCTTGCAGTGTGGATGAGCAGAAAGATCTCCGTGTCCATGTACATAGATCCCTGAAAGTTGCCACCCAGGTTAATAGGATTGTTAAGAAGGCATATGAACCATGGGGTTATGTTGCAGCTGTAGGAAACTATGGTGTGGCCGCACTTGGAGTATTGCGTACAGTTCTGGTTACCACATTATAGGAAGGATGTGTAAGTTTTGGAAAAGATGCAGAGGAGATTTATGAGGATATTGTCTGGTATGGAAGGAAGGTCTTCTGAGGAAAGACTGAGTGACCTGAGGCTGTTTTCGTTAGAAGGAAGAGGTTGAGAGGTGACTTAATAGAGATGTGAAAGATGATCAGAGGATTAGATAGTGTTAGCAGAGAGAGACGTTTTCCTCGGATAGTGATGGCTAGCATGAGAGGACATAGCTTTAAATTGAGCGGTGATAGATATAGGACAGATGTCAGAGGGGTAGTTTCTTTACTCAGAGAGTAGTAATGGCGTGAAACTCCCTGCCTGCAACTGTAGTAGACTCACCGACTTTAATGTCTTTTTAAATGGCCATTGGATAAACATATGGATGATAATGCAACAATGCAGGTTAGTTCAGCTTCAGGCTGGTTTCACAGGTCAGCACAACATTGAGGGTCAGAGAGCCTGGACTGTGCTGTAATGTTCTGTGTTCTTTGAAAGCAAGATAATATTTCGAGTCTGGCGATTCTTCATCAGAACTGTTAACAGCTCAGGAAAGGTGGTAATATATTGAAGTGACGTTTGTGGGAAGGGGTTGGTCTTGCACAAGGTGACTTACTTGCCGATTTACTTCCTCCAACCTCAGTATCCAAGGCCTCAGGCACACCTTCCAGGTGAAGCAGCAGCTTACCTGCACTTCTCTCAACTCATTTATTTCATTCACTGCTCAGAATGTGGTCTCCTGTATATCGGGGGAGATGAAACACAGATTTGATGACCGCTTTGCTGAACACCTACACTCTGTCTGTAAAACATGACCCAGAGTTTCCCACTGCCTCCACTTCAACACACCACTGTGTTCCTACACCAACATTTCTGTCCCAGATCTGTTGCAGTGTTCCTTAACGCAAGTTCAAAGAACAACACTTCATTTTCCACTTGGGGATTCTGTTCACTCTCTGCTCATTCCTGAAGAAGGGCCTGTGCCCGAAACGTCGAATCTCCTGTTCCCTGGATGCTGCCTGACCTGCTGTGCTGTTCCAGCAATAAAGTTTCAACTTCAGCTTCTTCTTAACAACTTTCCTTTCACTATCAGGTTTGAAGTAGATCTGGTCGCTAATTTTGTAGCATTCAACACATTTCGCAATTTCTCACATGATAAAGCAGACCATACCCACATTCAGTAAAACCATGTTCAGGATTGGACTGTTAAATAGGATGTAACACATATGGTACCCTAATGCTACTGAATATCATCTCCAACAAGCCAAGAGCCCAACCATCTCCACATTGCACTTGATGATATTAACTTCACTGAATTTACAGTCATCAACATCTCCAGGGATCAAGATTATTCAGAAATCTAACTGGACGAGAAACAGAGAGCAGTTCAGATGGTGGCTATCCTGTAGTAAGTGTTTCAGTTTCTGTCTCCTCTATTACCTAAAAAACACAAGTCATAAGTGTGATGGAACACTCACCTCTTGCTTGGGTGGATAAAACTGTAGTAACACTCAATTGTGTCCATAACAAAATAACGGCTTTATCAGCACCTCATCCAATAGCATCTATACCCTTTGACATTGGTGCACCATGGTTACAGTACCATCCACAAGATATATCCAGCAACTCTCCAAAACTTCTTCAACAATTCCATCAGCCAATGCATCGGAACACCAACAATCCAATTATTCCTTGTCACCACACTCTGCTCTCACTTTGATATCCAATGCCATTCCTTCATTATTATCCAGTCCGTGCAATAAATGGTAACCTTACCACTGATGTCCACGTGGCCAGACTTCTTTAAAATTCACCGTGAAGGTAACTATCCCACAACCACCTGATACTGTCCTCTGCTACTCCAAATCTTCCATTTTCACAGAATTGGCAAGACTCAATGGATATATTAAAATATTGGAGTTGGACCTAAATAGGGAGTCTTCTGACAGTTCCAGTTTTTGCTTGTAGGAGGATAAGACAAGCGGTGATTTACACTGCACGTAACACAAACTCACCATTTGGACTCTGTGCTGATTACAAACAGGCTCAATTTTAGCTGCTGAAAGGGCCTTCACCTGTTATTTGAGAGACACTAATTTATGGAGTACTTTAAAAGAAAACCCACCTTTCATGCACGAGAAGTATAACAGTTCATGTGTCATCATTTTAAAAAGAGTTGACAGGCTATCTGCTATCAAACAATAGAAAAATTGCCTTCTGGTCATGCAGAGGTCATTCTTAACATTTCACCAAGAGCTATTATTATAAATGCTTGGCTCAGTTTCAAAATCAACCCTGCGAGGAATATTGTGTGCAGATCCAAAGACCACACCTTCACAAAGACATAGTGGCCTTGAAGGGAGTAGATTATAGATTTATAAGAATGATACTTGGACATCAAGGGTTAAGTTATGAAAAGAGACTTTTTATAAATTAGACCTATTTTTCTAGAATTTAGAAGACTTAGGAGTGAACTGATTGAAGTCTTCAATCTGTTAACAGGAAAAGACTGGGTAGACAAACTATTTCCCCTAGTTGGGGATTCTAGATCTAGGTGGCATAGACTGCTAAGTAGGGCCAGACTGTTTAGGAGAGATGTGAAAAAGAGATTGCCACACAAAGAGCAGTAGATGTTTGGAATGCTCTTCCACAAATGGCAGTTGATGGAAGATCAGTTGTTAATGTTAAATCTGTGACAGATAATTTTTGTTAAGCAAAGGTACTAAGGGATATTGGGCAAAGACGGATATATGGAATTAGGCGACAGATCAACCATGATCTCATTGAATTGTAGATCAGGCTCAAGAGAATGAATGGCTTACTCCTCTCCTATGTTCTTTTCTCAGCAGGGATTCTATTTTATTGAAAGTTTTAAAATGCTATTAAAGGATCTGTGCTCTTTCATCTGTGTTCTGAATAAAGGTTTGTTTGTTTTTAGCAGATATTACCCATATGAGGAGATGTGAAAGGGAGATTTTTCACTATCAAGTTTGTATGAAATTAAAAATCACAAAACTCCAGATTATAGTACAACAAGTTTATTTGGAAGTACACGCTTTCGCAGCATTGCTCCTTCGTCAGGTAGCTAGTGGGGCATGATCATAGGTCATAGAATTTATAGTCAAATATCAAAGCATTATACAACTGATGCAATGTATTCAACAAATCTAGATTGCTGTTGTCTTTAATTAAAGACTCTCTAGGACACCCACACGAACCAACCCCACCGCCCCATGTCCGAACACTTCAACTCCCCAAAATGACTCCATCAAGGACATGCAGATCCTGGGCCTCCTCCATCGCCACTCCCTAACCACCTGACGCCTGGAGGAAGAACACCTCATCTTCTGCCTCAGGACTCTCCAACCCCTCAGCATCAGTGTGGATTTCACCAGTTTCCTCATTTCCCCACCCCCCACCTTATCCCAGTTCCAACCTTCCACTCGGCACTGCCCTCATGACCTTTCCTACCTGTCCATCTTCCTTCTCACCCTTCTGCTTCACCCTCCTCTCTGACCTATCACCATTACCCACATCTCCATCAACCAATCGCATTCTCAGCTACACTTCCCCCAGCTCCATCCTCCTCCCATTTATCTCTCTACCTTCCTGGCTCACAAGCCTCATTCCTGATGAAGGGCTTTTGCCAGAAATGTTGATTCTTCTGCTCCTCAGCTGCTGCCTGACCTGCTGTGCTTTTCCAGCACCACACTCTCGACAGCAATCTAGGTTTGTTGAATAAATTGCATCAGTTGTATGACACTTTGATCTTCTACTATAACTTTTGTCCTATGATCGTGCCCCAATAGATACATGAGGAAGGAGTAATGCTCCAAAAGCTTGTACTACCAAATAAACCTGTTGGACTATAACCTGGTGTTGTGTGATTTTTAACTTTGTCCACACCAGTCCAACACCGGCACCTCCACATCATGTTTGTATGATTGACAGTATTAGATTATTCTAAGTACTTCCTTTCATCCTCAAATGGCTGGGGTCTGTCAAAGGTGGAAACTGAGTGTGCAGTTACAGAGGTGGTGTAGGGGATGGAGGTGACACAAATTTGCACACAGGTAGCATTTTGGAGGGCATGGAGGGGTAGATGGGAGGACTGAATTAGGGTGGGGGTATGAGTTGCTTTGCAGGTGGAGGACTCTCTGTCTCTTTGCATAGAAAAGTAATCACTTTATTCAGCACATCCTCTACCATTATTACAGAAACGTCCAGCACACCATGAGTATGGCTGTGTCTTTAGATGGGAACGTATAATGAAGATATTGAATCCACCATTTATTTATCTCAATCTTCATTCCCTCTAAAGCCAAAAGGAAGTTGGGAGAATGTTGTAACTGAATGGATCGCTTGTTTTAAGTTTTTGCCCCACCTCAAAAGAGAAACCAGGAAAGAGATCCTAAAGCAAAATATAGTGAGCAATGAACATCTGAAATAAGGGCAGAACATTCTGGAAATATCCAGCAGGTAAAGCTGCAACTGTGAGAAAGAAAGAGAGTTAATGCATCAGAACGATGACCTTACACCAGCATCATTCTCCTATCCTCTGTTTTTATTGTTGACATGGTTCTGCCGGGTTGTATGCATTCGCACAACGTTGTGGAATGCTTTGACATTGCGATAATAGTAAGACAGACATGGTGATGGCAGATTTAGATTTCATTTGATTGTGTAAAATGGCTGTCAATAAAGTTGATGGAACTAAAAATTGCACAGCAACATAAATCGGACAGCTGACTCACTAACACCAATTTATGCTGTCGCATAAAGTCACAATGGACCCTGATTGACACAACACAACAAAATGACCATCTATTAAAGCAACCGCACAGTTTCTTAGTGAATCATCAATTAATTCCCTGATAACACAAACCAGGTTGCATGCTTTCAATTTGTTTCTTTTTATGAAGTCATTTAGACGCTCATTACTCTTATTAGATTATCTATGTGGTAAAAAAACATTATCTATGAGATAGAAAAAGCATCACATGCTAAGAGAGAGAACACTTTGGTGATTGTTTAATAAATATACCTATGGGTTAAAAGGCACCACAATTTAATTTAGAAGAAAATTAGCATTTGTTTTAAGAATAGACAGTGAGCATTCTCCTTTGACTATTAGTTATGTTATCTGTGCTACCAGTGTTGATTGCACCATTCTGTTCTGTAGGCCACATAAATTCTGTTAGAAAGAAATTTTCCAAACTCTGTTGTACTGTATGACATCCAAGCTAATCCTCAAACTAATATGCAAGCTGTATTCGGACAAGGACAGAAAATAAATCATCTCTTTTATTATAGCTTCCTTTTGCAGTTCAGCTCTCCACTAGTGAGGTAATAAGGGATGATTTCAAACAACTGGGGAACAGTCATAGTTCATTATCGAGGTTAACAATCCATTCAACAGCTTCAGCTGATACATTGTTGAGATACCATCTGGAGTGGGCCTTTTAGGGCAGGTGTTCAATATTTAGGCAATCATCTGACTGAAATGGCCACAGCTACAAGTTGAGCTGTTCCTCACGTTTCACTTGTGGAGCACCACCTCTTCACTGGACCATCACAAGCCATTGAAGGTTCCCCAAGTTTTCCACTTATGGTTGTCAAATTTTACAAGGAACCATTCTGAAGAAAGGTCACTGGACCTGAAACGTTAACTCTGCTTTCTCTCCACAGGTGTTGCCATGGCCTGCTGACTTTCTCCAGGAACTTCTATTTTTGTTACAAAGTGATGAAGATAGGTTGTCAATGGGCAGATATTTGGCACTGGAGTATAACATGGGAAATGTGACCTCGTCTAGTTTGGCAGGAAGAACAGAAAAGCAGATTAAAAAAGTGAAGAGAAATGCAGAAGTCTGAGATCTTGGTGTCCTAGTACATGAATCACAAAATGCCAGTTTGCAGATACATCAAGTCATCAGGAAGGCAGATGGAACATTGGTGTTTATTGCAAGAATAGAATATAACAATTAGGAATGAACAGGGACTTGGTGAGACCATGTCTAGAGAACAGTGTACAGTTTTGCTCTATGTATTGAATATGTCTATGAGGTTCAAAGTAGGTTAATTCAAATCATCCTCATGAGAAAAGGTTGGTCTTTTACTCATTTCAGTTTAGAAGGCTGCAAAGTGAATCATACAAGATCCTGGAAGCACTTGATAGGGTGGGTATAAAGATGAGGCTGCCCTATGGGGACCCAGTTTAAGAATGAGATAACTCCTCCTTAAGATAGATTTGCGAATTTGTTTTCTCTCTCAGAAGGTCCTTGGACTGTGAAATTCTTTTCCATAGCAATCAGTTAAGTTAAGTCATTGAATGCATTTGATTTTGGGATTTATGATTGACAAGGGAATCAAAGGCTTTTGGGAGACAGATAGGAAAGTGGAGTTGAGACCACAATTGGATCAGTTATGATCTTACTGAATGGCAGAATAAAATTGGACATTCCTGGTGCAGTGCTAATGTCATTAACCTGAGGTTCTGGGTTATGAGGTCAATGTTCTGGGGACATGGGTTCAGGTCTGACCATGATGGCAAAGGGTGAAATTTAAATTCAATATAAAAAAAATCTGAGATTTCAAAAGTGGCTTTATGGTGATAATGTGAATTGTTCTAATAACCCTCTGCTTTGCTAATGATAAGGCAATTTTGCAGTGTAATGTCAACGTGCTAGCAATCCAGAACCCATGGTTAATTTTTGGGGGATGAGTTCCAATCCCACCATAGCAGATGGTGATATTTGAATGTATTAAAATAATCTGGAATAAATGGCGACCATGTGACTACCACCGATTGTTGTACATAAGCACCTGGTTCATGAAAGACCTTTAGGGAAGGAAATCTGCCACCATTAATCAGTCAGGCCTACATATGACTCCAGACCCATAGCAATGTGATTGACTCTAAGTGGACAACAGGGATGAGCAATAAATGCTGGCTTTTTAGGGCTGTTAATTGTTTGTAGGTATGGGGCTTGTTCCAATAAGGGTTAAGAAATTGTGTGTGTGTGTGTGTGTTTTTTTTGAGGGAGTTATCTATCAGCAAATTGCATTCTTGAGGAAGGTATTTTCTCAGTGAACATGAGCAAGCTCCGTTCTTCATCTGAAGACCAGGGAAGAACCTCATGTGCCTTTCTATGTCGAACCAGATATTTACCAAAACACCAAGACCATGGGCAAGGCAAGAATGATCTCCTGGAGATAGCAGTACCCAACATCTTGGGAAGCAGAACCAACACATTACCCACTGCTTCACCATCCTGCTCTATCCTACAGCAAAGTACAGCTACTCTGCCCAGTTCAAGTGATGCTATACAAGATTAAGACCTCGCAGAAGACTTGAGGGCTATTTCTGGAAGGTTAGGAGCTACACAGCTCAGGTGGGTTATGTGCTACAATGCTAGTGAAGGGAAGGCTTTAAGAAATTAATTAAAATTTAACAGTGGTGACAAGCATTCAACCTCTCACATTTCTCTCTCAAAATTTTCAGATTTGGTGTTTTTTTAACAAAGTTTAGAGCCAGCTAATAAAGAAAAATAAGGAAGAATATATGCTTACAATTCATTTTGTATGCAATTAATGAAATTTTTTTCATTTTCCAATAGATTTAAATCTCAATATTTACAGGTAGCTGACTGAGGAGGGTGAGAGGAAAGTTAGAAATGGATGAAGCAACCAATCAGGTCACGGACACCGAAGACTAACAGGTTTGCCATTCGCAGCAGGCCTGAGAGAAAAGCTTTTATCTGCTTTCATCAGCTCCTTGTAAATATTGAGAATTAAATCTATTGAAAAATGTATAAAATTCCATTAATTGCACCCAAAATGAATCGTAGCATATTCTCTTTCTTGTTTCTTTTTATTTGCTGGTTTAGCAGCATGTCCAAAAGACTGCTTCCAACAGTGCAGCACTTACTTAGTACATCACTAAACTGTTCAGGGATATGTTATTATCTTCTAAAGAAGAGAATGCAACCCTGTACACTTAATTTTCTTTTAGAATGAATAATCAGTTTTGCTGCATGGTTAAAAACAAACTTTAACTTTAATATTTGAACTGAAATGTGACCTTGAAAATCAAAGCAACATATGAGATTAGGCAAGTTAACCTGAATTGATTGTTTTGCTGTAATTATTAAGTATTTGTGCTCATACACATCACAAACATCACACAAACCAACTATACGTGTTTATGTGTGGTATTTTGCATCATCTATTTGCCAATTTTTCACCTTGTGTAACAATGCAAAATGAGAGCACCATCTAGAATACTTCAAAATAATATTGTCACAATAATCAAAGATTAACAGAAAGAATTCAGTTCAGATGTTTGATGTATTTCTGCCTAATTTGCTGCTCTAGGTCCCAGCTTAGTGTTATTAGCTACTGCTCAAAGTGTTAAATTTAGCCAATATTTAGGTTACTGGTAGTGTATTAATAGAAGCAAAGAACAAGAAGGGCTATCAAAAGGTGGAGGATAAATGACAGAGCTATTTGTGCACTCCCTAAATGCACCTTGTGCTGTGTGAAATGGAATGTTCTCTTTCATGAACTGTGCGATTGCCTTCACACAATTTGGGAATTTACACTGAACAGGTCTAATTATAGCAACAGGAATGTCCTGCCAAGGATAACAGATGTTGAAAGAACTTATATAGTTTCCCAAAGTAGGACACACAGAAGGAAGTTCACGCCCACCATCTTCCAAGTTTATCTTTCGATCACATTCTACCTTGGTGAAAAGCGAGGGTTCACAGTTTCAAAAAAGCCTTCACCATACAGAACTGGAATCGATTTGTTACTTAATAGTTTCATTTTGTTTCTATAAGGATATTCAAGGCATAAGCATTATACTAATAGAGCTCATACAGTCACTTGTTCCACATTCTCATAATGCAGCTTGCTATCTCCGTATTTCAAGTAATTATTAATATCCTGTGACAAATTCAGCAAATGGAACCTGAGACAGCTTCCGTTTTACAGAGATGCGGGTGCTGCTGGCAAGACCAGCACTTGTTGCCCATTCCTAATGACACGTGGTCCCCAGAATATAAACCTGGTTCTTTGGATTATACACCACCACACCACTACCTCTGCTTAAAATGTGACTGACAAGAGTGAGATTTTGAAAACAAATATTCTTTGAAGAAATACTTTGGCTGATTAAATATTCAAAAGATTAGGAATACAGCTGGAATTCACAAGACTATAGGAAAAGTGCACTTGTACTGGATAAATTAGATAGCTCTTTTGAAGGGCTGGTATAAACATGATGAAAAGAATGGCCTCCTCCTATGCTGTATCATTCCTGTATCCTACCTTTTGCAGAACAGAGGCATATTTTTTTTGTATAGGCAACTATTATTTCTAGAATGCTCTATTAGAGACAAAGTTAATATGGAGTCTTAAAAGCAAGTTAGTGCTATCTTAAGTAGAACCAAGGGAAAATGCAAAATTTTAATTAAAAACAAGTCTCTGAAAATGCACGGTTTTAACAGGAAGCTGAGTGTTGCTGACCAATGGGGAATAGATAGGGAGAGAATACTCCACAGAAAAACGTTTGAGATAATTTACAGTTTAGAGGTGAGGATGAACTGACGGGTCAGAAGCATTATACTAATGAATGAGTCAAAAGGTTATGCTCATGAATTTGATGAACATTTTAATCCACAAGAAGCATTCATGCCTTCAACCTCTGTTGATATTTTTGACTGCACTTGTAAAAATGATTTACTTGGACTCCTTGATGCAATTTTTCAACTTAAGGAATTGTACAAGGTTGTTTTTGGAGCAAGGACACGAAATTGAGTAAAACCTATATCCAGAGACTTTCCTGTTTATTCTCTGTGCACCCCCCAACCCCCGCCGAGTTCTTTCAACGCAAAAGTCAACAACTGTCATGACATTTTTACGGGAATTCCATGTTGACATCGGCCTGTAAATTAGAACTCCTGCTGCCCTGTTGTTTGATGTTTAGGAACAAAACCACACACTGATCTCAAATGCAAACGTTGTTCTTCTCCTTGAGTTCTCTGAGAAAAAAGCAAGAGACTGAACTGAAAAAGCGGAAAGAAAAAGTTTTATAAACGTTGAAAAAAACTTCAACCACAATTTTTGAGCTGTAAGAATGAGGTTCCTGGACTTATGATGTTCCATTTATGGGTGAACAGATTGACTGTCAAATGCAAGAACAAAACGCCCAATGTTAAAAGAATCCAATGTTGTTACACTGTTAACGTAGTCCTAACTCTCTGCAGCATGCAAATTCATATTTTGTAATAGTAATAGAAGGGAGGCTAACAGTATGATAGAGAAACAAGACGGCGACTACTGTTTTGAGCACACACGCAGTTAAGAAGAAGAAAGCCTTGCATTGATATGACACCCACTAATTAAACACTTTTGAAGTGTTGTCACTGTTGTAATGTCAACCATATGGCCGTCAGTTTAAGCACAGTGAATACCACAAACAGCAGTGTTATAATGACCAGGTAATCTGCTTAATGTGATGACTAAGGGATAAGTATTGCCCAGAATACTGGAGATAACTTTAATCTTCATCAAAATAATGTCCTGGGATCTTTCAATTTAACTGAAAGAGCAGGTGGTGCCTTGACTTAATGGTGCATTGACAATCCAGACTCTCCATTGGAACAGCTCTCCTTCAGTTTATGCTCAAGTCTTGCAATAGAACTTGAACCAACTTCCAGATTCAGGAGGAGGGAAGGCTCAAAACTAAGCCACAGCTCAGACCTAAACACAAGCATCAGGAGCTTTCTCTTCTAGTTGGCCTTCTGATCCACAAGCGTTGCCATACAAATACCTGACAAAAAAACTCGACATCAAAATAACACGGAACACAGTGGAGTAGCTGAACTTACCCAAAAGATAACTACTAAACACAACAGAAAGAGATAAGACTTGTACATTCAAGCATATTCAAGATTGTATATCAGCCTAATAATTCTTTGTTACCAACAAACAACATTTATTTCAAATTTTAATTATTATTGGAGATTTAAAACAACTTTCTATTTCTGTCCCATTTATCTTCCTTAGTCTCTTCCTTTTCCTCTTTTTATTTTGTAACTTTTATGACATTTAATTAAATATTCCAATTCGCACTTCCAATTTAGACTCTGTATGTTCCACTGAAATATTTTTAGTCAGACTGCTTGACACTGCTGTCTGGACAAATCCCAGATCCACTGTTGAGGGTGTTTGTGGCACCGTTAGATTCCTGGTGATGGTCAGTTTTCATTTAAACTGCACAAAATTTGTGGGAAGTTGTAAATATAAAGAGCAGCTGGGAGTGTCCGATCTTGGCTGACCATAAAATATGGATAATGATAAAAAGGGCCAAAAGAGCAAGATACTTGAGAGCAATGCAGTAGCAGATGGGGAATGCAGTAACACAACAGAAGTACTTGCAGCAAAATCATACAACATACTCCTGAGTACAAAGCAGTAATCATATCAAATTCTTGTAACATTATAACAGTAGAAAATTCCATTCAAGTTAAAATCTCAGTTACACTGTAATAATTAATAGTTAATACAAGTATGAATGCTGACAAATTCACTTAGATGATTAAAAATTTATCTTTGGATTAACTTAATCTATCCATTCTGACTAGGCTGGGAGCTTGTGTATGGCATCTATGTGCTGCTGTTTATTATGTAGGTCACAGACTCCATCAACTGCATCAGTCCTACACTATATCCAACATTAGCGGTCCATAGCCAAGTTACCTCCCACTGTACCAATGTGTCCTTTGGTTTCAATAATGCTATTGCAAATTAATTGTGTGCACATGTCTACCTGAATAGAGATACAAAATAATTCATTCTATTTATTTTTAATCAGAGTACCTACTTAAAGGACCTGTACAACTAAGTTATTACTTATTTAAGCAACTGTAACTTTCATGAACTGTGATTATTCCTGGGGTTGCCATTTGCAAAAGATGAATAATTTAGATAAAATATCACAAAACTCTCAGGCCAAATTCATCCTGCTGTCCTTTGGCTATGTGAACGGAATGAGGGTACAAATTTGCTGATTTGATTTTCTGATGCTGCTTTTCTCAAATTTTGCTCTATTAATCCAAAGGCACACTCAGGGAGCCATTTGACCCATTGAGTTCACACCGACCCTCCAATGAGTGTTCATCCAGACCCATACCACCCCTCCTCACCCCCATAACCCTGTATTTCCCATGGTTATTCATATAGCCTGCACATCTCTGGACACCATGTGGCAATTTAGCATGGCCAATTCACCTAACCTGCTCATTTTTGGACTGTGGGAGGAAATCAGAGCACCCAGAGAAAACCCATGCAGTCACGGGGAGAATGTACAAACTCCATACAGCTGAGGGTGGAATTGAACCCAGATCCCTAGCACTGTGAGGCAGCACTGCTAACCATTGAGTCACCGCGCTGCTCCATATAAAAGGCATTTCAATGGGTATGTGAGTAGGAAGGGTTTAGAGGCATATTGGCAAAATGCTGGCAAATGGGATCAGTTCAGATCTGGTCAGCACAGACGAGTTGAACCAAAGGGTCTATTTTCATGCTATATGACTCTGTTTCCATAATGTCACCAAGAAAATCTCAACCACACAGTTTACTCCATTAAACAAAAAAAAACTGCAGATGCTGAAAATCAGAAACAAAAGCAGAATTGTTGGAAAAACTCAGCAGATCTGGCAGCATCTGTGGAGACAAAGCCAAGTTAACATTTTTGTTCCAGTCACCCTTCAGCAATATTTCCAGAAGTTTCTGCTTCTGTTTCAGTTTACTGCATTTTCTAGAAACACTCAGTGGTTTAAGCAATATCTGTAAAGTGAGAAACACAGTTAATATTTCCAGTCCACAACCTTTCGTTCAGCAATAACTTATAGATATTTTAAATCAACTTAATATATTATGATCACCTCGAGAGCCTAGCGAGATTACTACTGCACCTCAGCACCAGCTTCAATACCTACAGCACCCTTATGGCAATTAAACTTTTCAGGAGCATTTTGAAAAAAATGACATTGAGCCTTTTAAGGATGAGTTATATCAGATGATCAAGATCTCAGTTTTAAGAAAAGCCTTAAATGATGAATGTGAGGCAAGAGGCTGCCCTTCTTTTAATTCATGTATATTGGGTCAGTCCATTGGAATTCTTCTTAATCATTAGAATGCATCTATTTTCTGTATTCTGAAATATCCCCTCAATGATTGCCATTGCATCTCTAATGACTTATCCTTTCACTCAATTTGTCATTCGCTTTAGCTGGCTTTGTCCTCTGGCCTTCATAACTGTTCTTTTATACGTTTTATAAAGTATTCTTGGACCAACTCCTCTCTCCCACAGAGTGAATGCAACATTCAATCATATTATAGTTGTGGCTACCTGAGGTGCCTTCATTGTGAGATCATTAATTAACCCTGTCTCATAGCACAATTCCAGGTCTAGCCTAGCCTGCCTGCTCAATGGTCAGCTCCAGAATATGTTGTTCCAAGAAGCTATCCTAAACAAGAAAATTCTACACCCTCCTGTTCTAGACTACTTAGACTACATAGAACATAACAACGCTGTACAGACCCTTCGGCCCTCAATGTTGCACTGACCTGTGGTACCAATCTGAAGACCATCTATCCTATGCTATTCCATTTTCATCCATATGTTTATCCAATGACAATTTAAATGTCCTTAAAGTTGGCGAGTGTACTACTGTTGTCTACTACCTCTGCCTCTTTGACTTTCCATGCAATTTAAATAAAAATATTCCAAGATTATTGCCGTGCCTTTCTAACAAGCTCCCATTATTTCTTTATTTATGATGTAGTTACTATGTGGCTACTGCTAGGGGCCTGTATTACACTGCCATTGGCAACTTTTTATTAATGATTTCTCATCTTTACCTACACAGTGTTTCCAGCCTGGTTTCCTGAATTTAGATAATTTCCTCCCAACTCCTCCCCAATTCCCCAAGTGTGCTAATATCATTGTGTACTAACAGAGCCAAACCTCCACCTTGCCCTAGTTTCCTGTCTTTCCTAAATGTCCAGAATCAGATCCCAACCCATGTCATCCTGCATCCATGCCTCCATAATGCCTACTAAATCATATTTAATTGTGCCTATTCACATTCTTGGTTCAACTGTTTTGGTTTGAATTCCACATACATTCACGTACAGAGCCCTCAATTCTTTAATGATAGTCTTTTTGTAGGTTTATCTGTATGTTTATTCTTTAAAGCTTCTGATGAAAAACCAATAGCCTGAAAGGTTAACCCTGACTGAACGTCTCTTGCAAATTCTGACTTTCAACATCTGCATTGTTCCACTTTTGCTTAGTTGCATGATTACTGCGTGTGAAACTGGGCTAAATCCATCCATGGCTGTACAGTCAGTGGAAGCCCTTTTTCAATCCTGAACAGGAAAGTGTGTTTTCTTCACTTGTTATACGCAGACACACAATTGGCCTCCTGCTCCATGTCAGTGCCTTTTACATAAGGAAGTAGTATATTGGTGTGGATAGAGGACAGGTTAATAGGCAAGAAAGGGTGAGTGGGAATGAGAGGTTCTTCCTCAGGTTGGCGACCTGTGATCAGTGGGGTTCCACAAGGATCCATAGTGGGACAGCAACTGCATAGAATATTACTTAGAGGAAGGAAACAAATGTATAGTAAACAAATTTGCAGATGACACAAAATAGATAGAAAGGCAAGCTGCAAGAGGGATGCCAGCAATTTTGTAAAAAAGATATTGATAGGTTAAGTAAGCAGGGGAAAAGTTAGAACTGAGGAAGGGTGATCAGACCCAAAATGTTAACTCTGATTTCTCTTCACTGATGCTGCCAGACTTGCTGAGCTTTTCCAGCAACTTCTGATTTTTGTTTTTGTTAGTAAAACGAGATGCCCTGAGTAATGTTTAATTCACAAGAGGCACAGGGTGTGCTAATAAATTAGTTATAAAATTGCCAAGGAATATAGAGGCCTGGATATTTATTCTGGCAATGTGAGTTTAAGTCCCACCCAGGCAGTCAGAGAATTTAAAATGACTGAGTGAACTCAGTAAAACTAGGTGCAAATCCACACTGGAGTGAAATGGAGGGAAAACCAATGGAGGCGGAATCTCTCATTTGGCTTTGTTTGGAGAGAAACTGTTTCTGTTGGCAGAAGGACCAAGAACCAGAAGACAATGATTTAAGGTGATTGGCAAAAGAATAAACAGTGTCAGAAGGATATTTTCTTTAACACAGCAAGTGATTACAATCTGGAATGCACACGAGTGACGGGTAGTAACACACTCAATGACATCTGAAACAAGAAACCCAGTGACATTGAAGGGATAGTATTATATTCAAGGTTTGCATCACGATTTGTAGCTCGGGTACCAGTTGCCGTAGTTGTCGGTGTGTTCACTGAGCTGGGAAGTTGATTTGCAGATGTTTCATTCCCTATTTATGTGACAACTTCAGTGTTTTGGAGCCTCCTATGAATCGCTGCTGTACTCTGTCTTCTGGAATTTATTTGGTTCTGTTCCTGCTGCTTCCGATTGCCGATTCTGGTTATTCATTGTCGTGGCCTATATAATTGGGTCCAGGTCTATGTATTTGTTGATCAAGTCAGTTAATGAGTGCCATGCTTCTAGAAATTCTCTGGCTGTCCTCTGTTTGGCTTATCCTATGATCGTTGTGTTGTCCCAGTCGAAGTTGTGGTCCACTGAGAAACTCCTACAGTAATGCCTTGGAGTGAGAATGACAGGCCTTTGCACTAGCTTTCACTCCAATCATGACAGAGGTTCCCCCCATTTCCTATTGACTCTAGTTTCATGAGGGTCCTTGATGCCACACTTGGTCAAATGCGGCCTTGAGTTCAAGACGATTCACTCACATCTCATTTCTGGGGTCCAGGTCTTTTATACATGTTTGAACCAAGACTGTAATGAGGTCAGGAGCCAAGTGGTCATGACAGAACCCAAACTGATTGTCAGTGATTACTTATTGCTAAGCAAACACTTCTTTATGGCATTGTTGATGACACATCCATCACTTTACTATTGATCAACACAGACTGATGGGATGATAGTTGACCAGGTTGGAATTGTCCTGCTTTCTGTATATGGAACATAGCATGTCCGTCAAGTAGATGGCAGTGTTGAAACTGTACTGAAACAGCTAGGCTAAGGGCATGGTAAGTTTTGGATACAAGTCTTTAGTACTATTACTGGAATATTGTCAGAGCTACAAGTCCTATAAAGCACTAACTAATACTGTGATAGACAGATTGACAAGGATGAGGCAAAGTATGTTTGTCCTTCTTGTTGGTTCCCTCTTCCTGCTGCAGACCCAGTCTAAATAAGATACCACCAAGCCCCTCCAGGTGATGGCCACAGAGCATGTAACACATGCGCTTCAATCTAAGATATTATCATCAATGGTCACAGGTGAGGTGCTGGAAGACTGGAGGTTGGCTAACGTAGTGCCACTTTTAAGAAAGGTGGTAAGAACAAGCCAGGGGACTATGGACCGATGAGCCAGACATCAGCAGTGGCCAAGTTGTTGGAAGGGATCCTGAGGGACAGGATTTCCATGTATTTGGAAACGCAAGGACTGATTAGGGATAGTCAACGTGGCTTTGTGCGTGGGAAAACATGTCTCACAAACTTGTTTGAGTTTTTTGAAGAGGTAACAGAGAGGATTGAGGAGGGCAGAGCGGTAGATGTGATCTCAATGGACTTCAGTTGGACATTCAACAAGGTTCCCCACAGGAGACTAGTTAGCAAGGTTAGATCTCATGGGACACAGGAAGAACTTGCCATTTGGATACAGAACTGGCTCAAAGATAGAAGACAGAGGGTGATGGTGGATGGTTGTTTTTCAGACTGGAGGCCTGCGTGCCACAAGGATTGATGCTGGGTCCACTACTTTTCATCATTTATATAAATGATTTTGATATGAGCATAAGAGGCATAATTAGTAAGTTTGCAGATGACACCAAAATTGGAGGTGTAGTACACAGTGAAGAAGGTTATCTCAGATTACAGCAGGATCTTGATCAGATGGGCCAATGAGCTGAGGAGTGGCAGACTTATTATTAATTGAGATAAATGCGAGGTGCTGCATATTGGGAAAGCAAATCTTAGTAGGACTTATATACTTAATGGTAAGGTCCTAAAGAGTGTTGCTGAACAAAGAGACCTTGGAGTGCAGGTTCATAGCTCCTTGAAAGTGGAGTTGCAGATAAACAGGATAGTGAAGAAGGTGTTTGGAATGCTTTCCTTTATTGATCAGAGTACTGAGTACAGGATTTAGAAGGTCATATTGCAGGTGTACAGGACTTTGGTTAGGCCACTTTTGGAATATTGCATGCAATTCTGGACTCCTTCCTATCGGAAAGATGCTGTGAAACTTGAAAGGATTCAGAAAAGATTACCAAGGATGTTGACAGGGTTGGAGGACCTAAGCTATGGGGAGAGGCTGAACAGGCTGGGGCTGTTTTCCCTGGACCATCAGAGGCTGAGGAGTAACCTTCTAGAGGCTTATAAAATCATGAGGTGCATGTATACGGTAAATAGACAAAGTCTTTTCTCTGGGATTGGGGTATCCAGAACTAGAGGGCATAGGTTTAGGATGAGAGGGGAAAGATATAAAAGACACGTAAGGGGCAACTTTTTCATGCAGAGGGTGGTGCGTAAATAGAATGGGTTACTAGAGGAAATGGTGGAGGCTAGTACAATTGCAACATTTAAAAGGCATCTGGATGAGTATATAAATAGGAAGGGTTTGGAGGGATATGGGCTGGATGCTGGCAGATGGGACTACATTGGCTTGGGAGATCTAGTCAGCATGGACAAGTTGGACTGAAGGGTCTGTTTCCGTGCTGTATATCTCTATGTCTCTGTTGATCATGTTCTCAAACAATGCGGCACTTCTCTCTATAAGTATCTGCTTGATGTTTTATTCAGGAAAGAAATTAAACACGTTGCACAGTAGCCAAAAAGCTTAACTGTAAAATGTGGTCCACTCAAAATGAAGCAATCAAAATAAAACTCGAACAATAGCTTGTTACCATTTTTTCTCTACATGATAGTTTCACTCATTCTTTGGGCCAAGTTCTCACAAATAACCCATTATCTCCATTAAATTTTCACAACTGTCCTACCTCACTGGTGTACCTTCCAAAGAATTGTTAGCAAATAATTTGTATGTCGATTCTGTGATTGATTAAGCACGTATTAATCAGCTTTAAGTGTCTTGTGTTCACAAATGTACACACAACTTGCTTTCACAAATTAAGTTCTCTGTACAATACTTCCAATGGACAGATCACAGACTGGAAATGTTGTTAAACAATTTCCCACAGAATGGCTTACAGTCAATAGGCTTGATGATGCAAAATGTATTTCCTCTAATAAAGTCTTCAATTAGTAAAACATCACCTTTCTAACAGATAAACGCATGATTTTTACACTGGGAAGCTGCTTGCACATTGTTTTGTAAAGCTTGATTTAGGAAACTTGGATATTTGTGGTACAAACATGATTATCATTCCATAGCTTTAAAACTGTGTTACAAACAATCAAAATACACACAGACACACACACACACATATATATATAAACATTCATCACAACCTTAGGACTTTCTGAACTATTGTTGAAATGTAATTACTGGAATGTTGGAAATACAGCAGCTAATTTTCAGCCAGCAAACTCTCACTAAAAACAATGAAACCATAACCAAGTGATGTATTTCCAGGTATCTTTTGTTATGTGCAGACACCTACAGCCTGAGATATTGCCGATCTGTACCCAGTGAGTAATGGCTTAAAGCACAAGCTAAAATATTAAGTGCCCTTGTTATGTAGTTTGTGTTACAACAAGGCTTGTGGCATAGTGATTCTATTCTGCACATTGGACAGGCTACTATTCTCAATTCTTCTGGTATAATGTGACTCGTAAAGGTTTCCCCTTATCTATGAGTGATTGCTGGCTGACTCTAACACACTTTGCAAACTATTTTGTTTATAATATTATACATAATACTGTTGTCTGTCAGAAAATCTCTCACTTGTAGATACTATTCCAGCACTATCACATTAACATTTCATTTCTAATGTTATAAAGATGTGAGTGTACCTTTAAGGGGGTTAAAAGCAGCAGAACTACTAGACACAGCACTAAGTGTTCTCAATAAGTCAACAATGTATGTAACACTGGGTGTTTATTGCTTGGAGGCAAAAACAAATTTGAATTCAGCCAATCAGTTTAAAATATAGCCCGAAAAAGAAGCCAATTTCCAATCAAGTTTGAATTGAGCATATTGACAATCTTAAAAGCCAATGACGCAATCCAATGCTCTGGGATATAAGACCGAGGGAAAATTGAACAGTTGAGAGGAGAACTGCCAAGCTGAACATATACCAGACTGCTTTAAAAAAAACCTCTTCAAAGTACCTTTTCAATCAGTAACTTGTGATGCAGAAATTCCTAACAAGGAGAAAAGAAGACACAGGAAGATTCGAAGACAAGAACCTACAACTGCCTGGTTTTGAGATAAGAAGTGTTGTTTGTAAATCTTAATTGGGAGTTTTATTGGACTAGTATTATAGAAAGAAAGGTAAAAATAGGTTAGAGAAAGAAGTAGTAAATAGTGGTTAGTTAATTATTCTCAGTTATACTTTAAGAAATAAAGTTTGTTAATTTTTACTTTACATAGTTCTTGGCTACTCAAAGTTTTGCACATTACTGCATGGGATAAATCTTTTCTGTGTTGCTGGTTTTAAATTAAGCAGGAGAGTTTACCCAGTGTCATAATACTGATTACACTACATTATGTACTTCTCACATCAAACAAAATCGTTCATCAGTGTCTGTCCTAATAGCTCTGGAGCCTGTTCAAAGGCACAATCCTAACTTCTTCTTCCAGAATTGCTCCAAGATGCACAAGGGGCTCCACTCTAATTGTCCTTTTCTATCCAGTCTATGTTGCCCTTTGCTGTGTAGTTCGATATTCTCAAAATACACTGTTCAAACATGTTATAATGCAACTTTGGAGCTGGTGGGACTTGCACAAGAGGTAGGGGATACTACCATTACACTACAAGAGACCCAATCAACCTGTTCAGAGATATTATTACGTACCTCTGGGGCAGGTGACATTTGAATGGAGGTCTCTTCGCTCAGAATTGCAGACAACTACTTCTCTACCACAAGAGCCTCCTTATGTTGTATCTTGTTCTGAGGAAAATTCACCAAGAAGATAAACAGCTGGCTATCCTTATTGAACAACTTTATTTTAACCCCCTTAATGGAGACAGTAGTATAACAAAATGCTTGATTCTTGCAACATACACACCCTCTAAATTTAAGAAAAAACAACTTACACATTAAAATGAAAATTGGTTCATATACATAATTTCCCAAAACAAAATCTGACTGAATTTACATAAAATATGCCTTGTGTAATCACACTGGACTCGAAACAAAACTCTTTCCCGCTCCACATGCTATCAGACTCCTTGATTATCTCTAACTCTTCATTATTTTATGTAGGATCTGCAGCATCAGAAGTATTTTACTTTTATAAAAATATTCTTTTCTGGGCTACGTTTTACTTTTCAGTTTGTCATAACTGCTTTAATTTTAAAAATAAATGATTCCAAAAAGCAATGTAAACATAGTAAATGACTCTGCGAGGAATAAATTGTCTCCTGACTATTGATTGACATTACTGTTGATTGTTACCACATCATTAGTTTAGTAACTACTCAGATTCTGCTGGGAAACCAACTGATGGCCTTTGCTAACACTAAGGTAAATATACCAGAGTTGTTAGATATAGACTAGCTTTCTTCTCAAGCAGGAATCTTTTAATTAAAGGGTGCAGAATTGACCTAACAATTAACGAGGCCAGGCAACTACAAAATCTGACACACACAGTTGCTAACTTTGAGAATTATCATTTTTGTATCTTTGCTGTAGAGGGGACATTATCAATGCCATAAACCAATCACTCACTTGGAAGCAAAATCCAATCATCCATTCATTAAAGTACCATTCATGATATCTTGTACAAGTTATTTTCATTTATTTAGCCTCCCTTGCCTAAAGCAGACAGATCAAAATCATTTAACATCTCTTCACCAATATAACATTCCTTGAAAGTTTCCTAATATCCTCCTTCTCAAGAGATTGTCACATTTCATTCCAGAAACTAACCATGGTACCTGATACACAGTGAGCTTTGCTCCATCCCATATCCTTACTTATGGTTAACATCCATCTTTTACTAATGTAAATTATTTGTTAATTTTGTCAATCTTTTACTGATCTGTTTAATGCCACTGTTATGATCCCAGCTGATGGTAATGTTGGACAAGTCATATTCCAGAGTAAAACCTGTCTTGACAGACCATAAGTTTTAATTTTCTTCAGTTTGGTTACTATGGTCATCAATCAATGAACATATTCAAGAGGCTGCTGATGAATTTTTAACAAAGAACCATATTGTTTATAATGCAAAGAAAAAAAATGTAATGATCCACCTGATGTCATACTTTACAAGTCAAATCCCAGAACTAAATGTGCTTGATCGATCACAATTTGCTTATTTTTATAGTGGTCGTTTTTCACTGAAACATCAGCAAACAATACCGCAGATTTGGTTTTAATGGTCAAACAGAAGTTTATTACATGCAAAAATGGTAAAATAACCCAAATCAGTGGGCGGCACGATGGCACAGTGGTCAGCACTGCTGCTTCACAGCTCCAGAGACCCGGGAACAATTCCCGACTCAGGTAACTGTCTGTGTGGAGTTTGCACATTCTCCCCGTGTCTGCGTGGGTTTCCTCCGGTTTCCTCCCACATTTCCAAAAATGTGCAGGTCAGGTGAATTGGCCAAGCTAAATTGCCTGCGGTGTTAGGCAAAGGGGTAAATGTAGGGGAATGGGTGTGGGTGGGTTGTGCTTCGACGGATCGGTGTGGACTTTTTGGGCCGCAGGGCCTGTTTCCACACTGTAAGTAATCTAATCAAGTGATCTAAATATAACATAGTTTTAAAGATTTCAAAACACATGGCGAAACAAAGTCCCATCCATTTTCCAACATGATCATTTCACAGTGATCAAAGTACAGAAAACAATTCGCTTCCATATCAAACTTATATGTTTGACTTGACTTAACTGCTTCTTCTCAGTAATGATTCCATGAGTTGTGAGGCCTTCTTTCTTAACCATTTATACAACTTAGAGCTTAGCCTTCCTCAGGTTTTTAATAGTCAGCAGATTCTAACAAAACATTTCTCATCTTGAAATTTCACAGATAACACCCTTCACTAAGGCAACATATTACATTCACAGCTCTTAACAATCACCATTTCCAGAAGGGACCATTCTTGTAACTGACTTCAGTTTGGTCTTCTTTGAACTTCTCAAAAGCATTTGAATCAATTTTTGTTTATAAAGCTCATTAACCCTCGATTTTTTTTAAACTAATGTCTTGTTTTCTCCCTCTAGTCCTAAACTGCTATAAACAAAGTTGCAATAACATTCCAGGGATCCTTGCAGTCACGTGTGCCCTGACACATACCAGGTTACTATCCACATTTTTGTTCACCCTACTTCAGGAAGGATATTATTAAGTTTGTGCGAAGATTTGTAGCTCGGGTGCTCGTTGTTGTGGTTCTGTTCGCCGAGCTAGAAGTTTTTGTTGCAAACGTTTCGTCCCCTGGCTAGGCGACATCATCAGTGCTTGGGAGCCTCCTGCGAAGCGCTTCTTTGATGTTTCCTCCGGTGTTTATAGTGGTCTGTCTCTGCTGCTTCCGGTTGTCAGTTTCAGGCAGGCTAAAGTATTGATTTTTCTCTGACTTTGAGGCTACCAAACAGCATCTCTGTTGGTGTTGAATTTTTCTTCAGACTTGAAATTGCGTCTGGCCTTTAGCCCCTCTTTGTATTTCTCCGAGTTAGAAAAGCTCCACTTAGTAAACATGTCAGTAATTATCCCACCAGATAGTTCCTCTAGACATTTAGCTTAAGTTACATGATGTTGTGGAAATGGTGTTTTGATCCATTGCTAAAATAAAACAAACTCTGGCCCTTAAAAAGGCACCAGGTAAGAACTGAATACCAAAAACCAATTTACCTCTCCCTCAGAACTCCAGTCTCCAGCAATGTTAATGATAAGTTATAAACTTTTATACTATTAAATAATAAGCTAAATCAATTTGGATTATCCATTTCACTTCTTTCAATTTCATCAAGGATCAAATGCATTCATAAAACCTCTTTTACCCACATTCAGGTCCAAGCCCATCTTCTGCGAAATTACAATGAGCTGTTGTAAGCAGCATGTTTGAGGCTTTCTGCCAACAAGGAAATTCCATCATAAATGATTGTATGGATTGTATTGGCCCAAGCTTCCCAGTCTTTCTGCTAAATTTGAAACTTGTCAACTGTTTGACTGCATGCATTTATGGATTCAACAAATGTGATATATGTGAATTTATTATAGAAATTCCCACTGAGCTCACCTTTACGCAAGATCCAATTGTTTATCCTACCTTAAAAGGAATGGGCATCTCAGTGATGGGACTGACTGGAAGCGAATGCGTGCTGCTGGCAGGACTCATCTCCACACTCTGAAACAAAAAGGAAAGACCATCAAATACACTTCATACAAGATGGTGAGTGACATCACTTAGTGATTTCACATTTCATTTTCTTCGGACAAACCTACCTTTCTGACAAGTAAACAGATAACATTGTGCTCGCACCCCTTTCATGCCACATGAGATCTCTTGAAGCACTCTACAGGCGATTAAGTACCTTTCAACTCTCATCACTTTTGTGATGAAGGAGATCTGGGAGTCAATTCGTACACAGCAGGCTCCAAAAATGAAAGGTTGATCGGACCAATTTACATGTTGTTAATTTAAAAACTTCTTTGACCACATCCTTTCATGGGATGTGTAAATCCCTCGCAAGACTAGCATTTGTTACCCATCCCTCAGTGTCCTTGAATCGAGTAGCTTGCTAGATCATTTCAAAGGACAGTTGAGAGTCAACCACATTTTTGTGGGTATGGAATCACATGTAAGCCAGACCAGATAAGGACAGCAGATTCCCTTCCCGAAAGGACAAAAGTGAAACTAATGGCCTGTGCAAAAACAAAATGCTACCATTATTTAGGCTGGGGTGGCATGGTGGCTCAGTGGTTAGCACTGCTGCCTCACAGAGCCAAGGACCCAGGTTCAATTCCAATCTTGGGCAACTGTCTGTGTGGAGTTTGCACATTCTCCCCGTGTCTGCATGTGTTTCCTCCGGGTGCTCTGGTTTCCTCCCACAGGCCAAAGATGAACAGGTTAGGTGAATTGGCCTTGCTAAATTGCCTGTAGTGTTAGGTGCATTAGTCAGGGGTGAATATAGGGGAATGGGTCCGAGTGGTTGCTCTTCGGAGGGTCGGTGTGGACCTGTTTGGCTGAAGGGCCTGTTTCCACACTGTGGGGAACCTAATCTGTATTCCAGACTTATTAAGTGTTACTAAGGCAGGATGTGAACCTGTGCCCCACATTGGCCTGGGCCTCTAGTCCAGTGACAGGACTGTTATACCACCATCCCCACCCTCCACCGCACCCCACAACCACTACTGCTAGGTCACTGCAGATAAATCGCCTGTTCTTCAAAGTACTGTCATAAAATCTCTGCCACAGACGGGGTTTAACATCTCATTTGAAATACAGCACCTCTGGCAGTGCAGCATTCCCCCAATATTGATCATGCAGTAATCTCACCCACGCTTTTGTTTCCCTTTTAACAACACTAAATAAACAAGAATGCTATTATGCGAACTGAAGATGTGATAACTAGCAGCTCCAGAGATATATACCTCAATTATCTTCCTGCCCTTTTAGTCACAGAAGAGTGAACAGAGTCTCTACTGCTACAACTGTCGATGCTGGATTCTTGTTCCTATTGAGTTATTCATTTGTTTTTCTGCAGCTTTCAAGTATCATTATTGTGAAGGTTTTTTAATGTCATGTGTAGACTGGAGGTTGTGATTAGTTCTCATCCCATAATAAATTAAAGGTGTCTCAGAGAGGAAACCCATGATAGAGTTTGAGCATGCAGTGCTCAGTCAATAAGAACATTCAAATCCAATACCATTCGATGTAGCTGAACCACTCCTGTAATTAGAATGGATACACTAACAAAGCAAGAGAGTATGATGGAACTTAGGAAGTACAGGGGATCAGAGGGACTTTGGTGAGCATATCCACAGATCTTTAAAGCAGCAGGACTGGTAAATGAGGTGGTTAAGAAGAGATATGGGATGCTTGCCTTTATTAATCAAGATGTTGAATACAAAAGTGAGGGTGTTATGATAGAGCTGTACATGTTGCTGTTGTGTGACCATATTCTTAGAGAAACAGCTAATAGTGATTTAACCTGAGGGCCACCATACCTCAGGTGAGGGAAATGTTGGGAAGAAGAGTTCTTCATGCTAACCTCAGTCAGTGATGGGAATTAAATCCATGTTGCTGGCATCGGACTGCTTCACAAACCAACCATCCAGCCAACTGAGCGAAACCAATCAGAGTTTTATATAACAGAGTTTTATGAAGATGTGGGTGTACTATACCCTTAAGAAAGTAACAGCTAGAAGTGACAGCACCAAGTGTTCTCAATATGACACAATGTAACATGTGCTCCAGCTGCTAGGGTAGCTAGTTGCCTGGAAATGACAAAACAGATTCAAATTCAGCCAATCAATTTAAATAATACCCTGAAAAAAAAACAAATTCCAATCAAGCTTGAATTGAGTATATTGTCAATTTGAAAAGCCAATGACACAATCCGATGCTTTGGGGTATAAGACAGGGGAAAATTGAACAGGTGGGAGAAGAACTGCCACCAGACCAACAGATGTAAACTGCTAGTCAGAACCCTCTGAGAGGTACCTGTCTAGAGAAGGAGTTTGCACAGAGAAAAACCTCAACACTGACCTGAAGAGCCAATATATCGACGAAGATAAAGAGAAGATTCGACGGCTGGCTGGTTTTAAAATTTCGATTTTTCTATAAATCTTAATTGGGAGTTTTGTTGGATTAGTATTATAGAAGGAAAGGTAAAACATAGGTTAGAGGATGGAATTGTAAAGACAGAGGAACCTCAATTATCCAAATGAGATGGGTTTGATTATTCAGTTAATTGATTCAATGCCTTTCCTCTGGGGCTCGGAGTTTTCTGAAGTTTTTTTTTCCTTGCTCTGCCTGCCTTGCTCCCTCTCTCTGTCTCAGGGTTTGTTTCTGAGCAGATACAGACACAGACACACACACATGTGTAAGGGACCTGCAGCATTGTTGAAGCCTCCTGCCCCACCCGCATCAGTGGGATTGACACAGCGAGCACTTGCTAAGTCCCCTCCCCATTCAGGAAACTAGGCAGCAGCACACCGCGTGTGAGCGCCGCCCCCTATCTGCGCCCCCAACTGCATCCAACCCCAACCCCCGTCCACTCTGACTCCCCACACCCCATGCGCCCCCACACACCCCATTAGGCTACCCATTCGCGCCCCCCTCTGTGGCTGCCGAACTGGACACCAACAGCAAGACTGCTGCTGCCTTTTGAGGGTGAGTCTCAAAATAGCGCGCACACACACACAACGTTTAACTGCAACAATTTGTCTAGTTTTGTCTTTGCCCTGTACAGGACAATGTTATCTGGGGAAGGGGGTTTAGGGTACACCCCTGTGTAGAACTCCAGGGAAAGTGTGGAGAGGGAAAGAGAGAGAGGGCGGGACATCAGTTATTTGGAGATGATGCCTGGGCTCCCATCAATGTCCAGATCTGTTCTCGGCAACATTTCAGTAAGCCAAGTTCATTTCTTAATCATTGCAAGCAAAAGACACAATCAGTGTTGGAAACACCTCTTTCATGTAATGTTTCTATCTGGACCTTGAGATCTTCTTTGGGTAATCCGAAATTCGGATAATTGATATTCGGATAATTGACGATCCTGTGAAGTTGTTAGTTATTTCTTAAAGTATAACCGAGAATATTTAAAGTTGTTAATTTTTACTTTACATAGTTCTTGGCCTCTTGAAATTTGAGAGATTACTGCACGGGATAAATGTTTTTTGTGTTGCTGGTTTTAAATTAAGCAGGAGGGTTTACCCTGAGTTGTAACACAGAGCACTGTTTGTAGTTCTCGTCACCACACTCTGATTGCACTAGAGTGATACAGAAAATATTCACCAGGATATTATCTGGGTTGCAGCATTTCCAACTGTGATGCGAGACTAGGTAGGCTAAGGTTGTTTTCCATATAGCTTGAAAAGGGTAAGGTTGCTGGAGTAGAGGTGCTGGTGTGCTGGTTGAAGTGTACAAAATTCTGAGGAGCATAGACAAAGTAAATAGGAAAAAAAACCTTGCCCTTAGTAGAAGGGTCATAACCAGAGGCAAAGTTTTAAGGAAAGGATTTGGAGGTTTAGAGGGGATATGAGAAAATGTTTTTCACCTAGAGGATTGTTTATATCTGACTTAATTGTCTAAACGGATAGTAGACCCAAGAATCCTCAAGGTACTTAAGAGGTATTTAGATGAACACTTTGAAATGCCATAGTATACAACGCAACAGGCCAGGTCCTGGAAAATGGGACAAGAATAGATGGATGTTTGATGACTGATGAAAACATTATGATCAAAGGGTATCTTTTTGTGCTGTAAACTCTACGATTCAAGGCTGAATGGACTCCTTATGTTCTCCAATCATTCCATGATTCTATGATTCTTGAATGCAAGAATCTCTTCAAAAAAAAGGCAAATGACATTTAGCACTAATATTTACTCCCTTGCTTCATGAATTGAGAGGTGCACAACAAACTCAAATGAAGCATGCATTCATTAGTTTACTAAATGTGAATTTAGTAAAAGGCTTTACTTAAACTTCTTTCAATAGTATTACTCAGTAATTTCATAAACAATTTGCACTCAGGGAATTGGAAGCATTGGCCCAGATATTCCATTGGTCAGACAGTTACCAAAACAAGCCCTCGCCCCTTCCCAGCCCTTCCAATGCCAATGATCCAATCCTGCCAATCCATTCCCTGGCCCACATGGAACAAACAACACTTCTCTTTCCCATGCACCCCAGCCATCCTCACCTCCATTCTCCTAGGTCCTCTCGGAATTGATAACACTCCCCCATTCACAAAACCCCACCCCCAGACTTTTCAAAGCCAATACCCTTCCCCTCCACCTACCAACTCCCAGCCCTTCCAGATCCAATTAGCTTCCTCTCCCTCACAGAGATGACAACCCTTCCCTACCCTCATACACCCTGGCCCACATGGAGCAGGCAGCAATCTCCCCAGCCTCATGCACCCTCACCCACAAGGTGCTGATGGTAATCTCCGCATCCGCGTGCACTCTGGCCCACATGGAGTCAACAGCAATCACCTCTCCTGGGCAGGCGTTGTTGCAGACATCAGCCCATCCTCACCTATCCACCACTCCTGAACCAATCCAGCCTGACCTCGTACTTCAAAACCTGATAAATCCCACCTTCCTGGACATAATCCAACCTCAACTCCTGATCAACTGCCTGGCACTCTAACTCCCTCACTTAAATGACATCCTACTCCCTTACCTACCCAAATGGCAAAGACCTGATGGATTGTATGACTGATCGTGATCCCATAAACACTAAACACTACTACTTAAGCCCCATTAACAATCCTTCAGTAACAACAATCATTGCCATGTCTTTAGAAAAGTCTAGCTGGCTGCATGCTGAGGAATGGGGTATACAGGATGGACATCCATGGAAGAGAATATTTTTGTTAGTCTAGTATTAATTATACACATCTATTATTTCTCCCAACAGCCCAATGGGTGGAGTGTGTAAAGACTACTCCTTCCTGGATGATTCTTCAGCTACTGGCACCCAACAACTATAGCCATCATAAATGAAACATCCCAAAGTGCCTTGGTTGCACCACATGTATGAAACAGAATACAGAATGCCAATCCTGAGACATTTAAAAATGTGAAGTTGATCTCAGGAGCATTTAAAAAACATGGACATTTTGGAGGAATTTCCTTTCAAAGATTAAGGATGGGTAAAAGGTGGTCAAGCATCTGACAGCAGAAGAAGGTCCTCTAAGTGTTGTTTATTTTCTGATTTAACATAAGATAAGGAAAATGAAATTAAACGAGATCATGGCTGATCTGATAACTTTATGGGTGGCATGATGGCTCAGTGGTTAGCATTGCTGCCTCACAGCATGAGACACCCAGGTTCAATTTCAGCCTCGGGCGACCGCCTGTGTGGAGTTTGCACATTCTCCCCGTATCTGCGTGGATTTGCTTCTGTTTCGTCTGACAGTTCAAAAATGTGCAGGTTAGGTGAATTGGCCATGCTAAATTGCCCAGTGTGTTCAGGGCTGTGTAGGTTAGGGTCATTAGTCAGTGGAAATGTAGGGTAGGAGGGGAATGGGTCTGGGTGGGATTTTCTTCAGAGGGTCGATGTGTACTTGTTGGGCCAAATGGCCAGCTCCTTCATGTAGAGATTCTATGATTTGAAGTCTACTTTTCTGTCTTTTCACCATAATATTTTTTATTCCCTCACTGACTAAACGTTTGCCTATATCAGCGTTGAATATACTGAAATCACCCAGCCTCGATGGCCCTCTGTGCTGAAGAATCTCACAGATTGACTACCCTTTCAGAGAAGAAATTCCTCCCGATCTGCATCTTAATTTTACTGCACATTTCCATAAGTTATAAAAGAAGGACGATACAGGATACATTATGGGATGCCTGGGGGTCATTGATTCTTCCACGTGAGATGCAAGTTCTTCCTTCCAAACACATGTCACAACGGTTTGCAAGGTGACTGACATCTTTATGGTATTTTCCCTGGCAGACTCCGGTGGTGCTTATGCAGTAAGGTCGAAGAATCAGACGAACTCAGAGTTACACTTCGTTTATGCGATGAACCGGTGCAGAGAGGATCGTGGCCGCAGTCCAGCTTCCAGCCAGGTGGTAGCTTGTTTGTCTTACTGGTTTCCTGTGGCCTGAAGAGCAATCGCCTAATGTGTGTTTACTCAGATGCACAGTGTTTCATGTCCAAGCTCTGCAAGGATTTAAATGAACTGCACCAAATGGAGAGAGGTTGTTTTTATTGCTTAGCCTTAAGCTTCCAAAAGACACACAGAGTGCCCTTTAAAACCAAGCTTGATGGTACATCAGATTTACACTCCAGGTAGTGTCAAACCCAGGATGGTGGAGACTATTTCCTCCCAGATGTCTCTCACAGATTCTATGTTGCAATCAGATCAATGCTGCAACTTCAGTCGCATTGAAAAGTGAATAGGGATTCACAGCAGTAGTTAAGTGATGGCATAAATAAACCAGTAGCACCATGTCAATAAACTTCATAATTGTTCCAACATGAGGATGAGAAACAAACTCCGTAACCACAAAATCCATTCTATCCCATTGCCTTAAGCTAATTCAGACTGTTCACAATCTTTGAACACAAGCTGAACCTCTGAGCTCCCATCACAAGGGCAGCTTACTTCTACCTGTACAACATCTCCCACCTTGAACACTTCCAACACCTACAAGCACATGCCAATAGCCCCATTCCTGCCACTGTTATCTTCAAATGTGACCTCTTTAATGCTCTCCCAGCCTATTGGTTTTATAATCTCAGTTACCACTCCAGAGATTCACCAAGACCAAGGCTTCTTAGTGGTAGTCATCTACACAACTGATACCTTCTGGGCCAAGTTAAAAATCACACAACACCAGATTATAGTCCAACAAGTTTAATTGGAAGCACTAGCTTTCGCAGCGCTCCGAAAGCTAGTGCTTCCAATTAAACCCGTTGGACTATAACCTGGTGTTGTGTGATTTTTAACTTTGTACACCCCAGTCCAACACCGGCATCTCCAAATCATGACTTCTGGGAGAAGGTTGCCGACACAATGTCATCGGCAAAAGAATAGGTTTGGTCTTGATAATCAATAAAAAGATCTGTTATATATTATTTAATTTATTTTTTAGTGACAGCACATCAAAGATATGTGATATTCGTTTGTGAGACACCAACTTAACACTTACATTCCTTCCTTAGCTGTTAGCTCGAAGAATAACACTGAAGCACTATACACACATTGATGTACGAATGGAGACCTGGTTAGGTCCTTCCAAAACCAGTGCTTTACATAGTAAGTGCAGTTTATCTTGCAATGTCAGTTAACCCTTTCAGGTACGAACTTTATCACATAACAATAATCAAAATGGAGTTAGAAGGTACTTCACCTCTAAAATTTATTTCATGATGACCATTCCTCCAACACAGGTGACTTCCACTTCCTGAATCTGCCATAATGCAACCCAGCAGAGAGGATTTGCCAGTTTGGTGCTAAGCTATGTTCAGATTTGTACAGTAGATTTATAAGACTTACTTAATACTCCCCATCATTCCAGATACCTTCAAATCAGCCCTGTTTAAGTGACTGACAAACCCAGAAGAAAAGAATTGCACTGATATATCAACTTTTGCAACCTCAGGTTGTTCCAAAATGAAATAGAGTCATGATGTACTTCTGAAGTGCAGTTACTTTTTTAATCTAAGAAAACATGGCAAGCATTTTGCGCACAGCAAGCTTCCACAAAAAATGAGATAATGACCAGATAATCTATTTTGCTAATGTTGGGTGAGGAATAAACATTGCCAAAACACCTGGAGAAGTCCCTTGCTGTTTTTCAAAAATAATATTTTGGGAACTTTTGCATCAATTGATGAGGGCAGATGTGGTTCTATATCTCATCCAACAGATAGTACCTCCAACACTGCTGCCTACCTTCATTAATGCACTGAATGTTAGCTGAGACATTTGTACTTAAGTCTCTGGAGTGAAACACTTGGTTCCTCACAGTGGCTCAAGGAAGAAGAAGAAAAGCAAAGTAAGGTCAATTCTCAAACTTGGTACCAAAGTGTGACATAAAACACAAATAAAATAGAACACAACTTGCATATACCCAGCTGGGAAAATACTTCTTGTAATCTTGGCACATTCATTAACTACGTCAAGAAATAATATATGAAGGGACTGCCTCCATCGTTAGCTTTGTGGAGTGAATTAACTACTTGCGGAGCGATTCAGAGAGCACCTCTGGGCCACCCGGACGAACCAACCCAACCACCCTGTAGCACAGTTCAACTCCCCCCCCTCCCACTCCACCGAGGATATGCAGGTCATTGGACTCATCCACCGCCAAACCACAACAACGCGACGGTCGGAGGAGGAGCGTCTTATCTTCCGACTGGGAACCCTCCAACCACAGGGGATGAACTTAGACTTCACCAGTTTCTTCATCCCCCCTCCCCCCACCTTCTCTCAGCCGAATCCCTCCAGCCCGGCACCGCCTTCCTGACCTGCAGTCTTCTTCTTGACCTCTCCGCCTCCACCCTACTCCGACCTATCACCCTCACCTTGACCTCTTTCCACCTATCACATTTCCAACGCCCCTCCTCCAAGTCCCTCCTCCCTACCTTTTATCTTCTCCTGCTGAACACTCTCTGCTCATTCCTGAAGAAGGGCCTGTGCCCGAAACGTCGATTCTCCTGTTCCCTGGATGCTGCCTGACCTGCTGTGCTGTTCCAGCAATAAAGTTTCAACTTTGATCTCCAGCATCTGCAGACCTCACTTTCTCCTGGAGTGAATTAACTGCATTCAAACAATGATTGCCTTCTAAATTGATGATGGTCTTCTTCAAAAAGCTGGTTTAAACTCAAATTCTTTATACTATGAATGGGCACCTCACAAATCACCATGTGCACTTATTTTCACACTTCAATGTTTATCTGAGGAGAAAGCAAGCAAAGAAAAATTGCATCATTCAACCAATTGTGTTGTTGCTCCAGTCACATGATCGGAAGCTCTTCAATGGCTGCATGCTATTCCCAATCGGGATGGAGATGGTTACATCATTTAAACTCTCTCAGTCAAGTCTGGGGACCACACTGCTGCAAGTCCCTGGGAATGATTTTACGCACATATGTAACTATGATTACATAACTATTCACCACTCACAGCAAATTTCACAGGAAGCTTTTGCTTCTGTTGGGAGACTTTGCTGAGGTCTATTGCAGTTCGCAGACAGTCTTTCTTAAATACACTCTGCAAATTGACTTTGCTATTTCCAAGTAAATAGTCCTTGATTACTGTAAAATAGTCTCTTGCCTGTGAGTCCTGCCCTACAATGTCATACCATGTCAAACTCTTTCGGCTCAATGTGAACACTGTGTGATTGCATTTGAATGAGTTCAAATCTCACCTGAGGACTGACGTGGTGGTGTCAACAGGCATTCTGTAAACTCCATGCAATCATGAAAAGATCAATTATCCATGGTGCAAAATCTTAAAATTCAATTAATACATACTGCTTGAAAGTAGGGCGGTGCAATTCTCCCCTCTGTTTGCAAAGGAGGGGAGAGGTAGAAAAGAGGTGGAGAAAAAGGGAAATTATTAGGCAAGTTGAATTTATTAGGCCATTCTCACTACTTCATTAATTACGCTTCAGGACAAAATGTCCATAGGCAAACATGTTGATCTATCATCAATTAAGGCCCTTAAATGGTCAATGTGTGGCCATATATGAGCTTTTCAATTTGCCATCTCCCTGATGAACTCTCTCCATGGCAGGTGAGAAAGCTGGGTAGTTTCTGAACCAGGAAACTAGGGTGATCCTAACCTGCTGGGCAGATCAAGGGCAATTTTAGACATGGATAGAGGCACAAGGATGGCGTAAGTTGTGGAAGCTAGCCCCCTGCCTTTGATTCTCACCCCACCTTCCTGCAAACCCCCACCAAGGAAAGAAGAAAAGTAAACTCTACCTCCTTATTGTTAAATCTGCTGTAGATAGGGATTCTAGAGTCAAGGCCTATAACAGGCCTGAGTACTGGCCAATGTTCTTCCTTTCAGTCCATCGTGAGTGAACTGGCTCATACTAACTGGGATTAGTGAGTGTGTCACACCTAGAACAATCACCTCCACACTTGGAAAGAGAAATGGCAAATCGTTCCTAGGAAACTGTCTTTTACCCACATTTGAGTGCAACAACTGAATGCATCTGTTAAGATTAAAAGAAATATCTTAGTTGCAGTCATTTCTTCTATAATGTGACAGTTACGTTATGTGACCTCACGCTATATAAAAATCATGCAATAAAAATAATACTTCAAAGTCGGCGATTCAATCACGTCTTAGCCAAGACATGTTTTGCAAGTTCCCATTTTAGAAACAGTTCCCTATTCATCAACCACGTTGCAGCCAAGTCATGTTAACGCAACACGCGCAATAGCAGAACTGGCTGTACCTCAGTTAAACAATAGAGATCCATTCATTTTCTTAGAACAAACATGCTTAGAGCTCAGCTTTCTATCTACTTTACTTCTGAGTCTACACAGTTAATTAAGTACAAATGGAATAGATCGTTTTCTCAGTCTCATAATCAAACAGAACAATTAAACCACTGAACACACAAAATACAAACCAAAACAACAGACAAATAGACCGCTTTGCCAAATTCCTCCAATTTTAAGGATTCACCTCTACAGTTGCTGAGCAACACTGAAGACAAGTTCATAGAATGGTTGATCTCAGTCCGACAGTGATAGGGGTATTGTGAATAGTCTCAGCATCTCCACAGCTCAAGAAAGATGATTATTTTTTTACCCACTTGAAAATGATACAGTAATGGAGAATTATATATTTACTGCCTAATTGGCTTAATTAAGAGCAAGATCTTTCTTTCAACTGAGGTTTCAGCAACCTGTTAAATGCCTCCGGTGGTTGTACCTTCAGTGTCTGTATACAGTAGGTACTTGAGTTTCTGTTATTCTTGCAAAATAATATCAGGTTTCTCAATTGCAATCTCTATACTCTGCCTTAACTCCCAATGGAAGCCTTTTAACTGAAGCAAATCCTGCTTCTATAAATTAACATAATCACGTTAGGAAATAATAGTCAAGTTATTGCACCCCATTAATTGTTTCTCTTAGCAAGGCAGATTTGAGGGATCATTCATAATGGTCATTTATCTCTCAAGGGTTATTCTTATTTACTTCCAAAGAATCTATGCAAAGTAGATATTTCTATTCTTCTACATTTCGACATGTGAACAAATGATGGTTGTGGATGGCCTCTTCTTCAGGCAGCATTTCATTCACATAAACTGTGCCTGACATTTCTCCAAGTTAATTTTTATGCAATGATATTGTTAACAGCCCAACCACAACTACAATCTTCATATACACTGTACAGCGCTCTTAGCACAGTAAAACAAAACTTCATGGTGGCATGATCAGTAAAATTTGATGCTGAGGCATATGAAGATATATTTGAACAAGTAGGAGAAAGTTTTAAACATCACTTTAAAAGGAGAGCAAGAGATAAAGAGGAGGTTGGAAGAGTTGTAAAACTCAGGAGTCTAGATTTTTGACAGGACTGCCAACAATAGAATGGTGAAGACAATCAAGGGAATGTAAGAACAAAGTACAGAAAGGATTGGATGAGCTAAAACAGATAGTGAAGGGTGAGGGATTCAGACATTACTTTAAGAAGTAAGAATTTTAAATTTGAGTCATTGTTGAAACATGAATCAAAGTTAGCAAAGGGGGTGACATCACAAGTCAGGATCTGGGTAGCCCATATCCAATGACCTAATCTATATGGAGGATAGGAGATGGCATGCAAGTCAGGATAGCTGGTGAACAGAGCACTAGAATAAATACTACTCTAAAGCAAACTATGATGTAGCAACTGTGCTTTCGCAAATAACACACAGGTTTACTGTGTTTGCACAATGAAGGGTCAAAATCAGTGCTGTAGAGTGATTGGACGTTTACAAGCAATGCACTGATTGTTACATTGAAAAGTGTTGTAATGGCACAACCTCTAAAACAATACTGTACCTGAGATTCAAACAAAGGGAATAATGGATCATATGAACTTATAATTTAGATTGACACCTTACATTTATATAACTATTATAGTATTGGCTTGTGATATTTTTTGTGAAGAGCTAGAAAGTGAACTTACAACTAAGATGCCACACTTATTGATGTACTGCTGTCAGGTGTTGAGCAACAATGTATCAGTTCACCAGACACATGGAGAACTGCAACAAGTATCCTCAGTGAAGATCCAACGTTTCACAGCAATGGACGCTTGGGAGTGCTGTTCTTAAATCAGACATATTTTTCTGATTTGCAAACTGTGTCCTCAACTGATGTGTGACCTTGTCTGTAGTATATGGCCTGCACGTTGTGGGTGTGCAGCACAGTTTGGGAGATGAGAATCACTGAAGGAACAGTGCAAGTATAGAGACAAGTTCATCTCAGATGTCGAAGACAGCAGCGTGACTCCTAATATTGTTCAACAGAGCCTGAAACATCACAAATCAGCCTCCTCCCATCCATTTTCCCACTGTTCCCCTCCATTCACCTCCATGTATCCTCCATAGTTACTTACTGACATTCCATGATCTAAAATCCACAGATTCCATGCAACATCAATAAAAAAAACTTTCACTTTCTTGCAGAGCCAGTTTGTGTTGCAACATAAAGTTGATGAAAATAGAGAAGAAAAAAACTCCCTCCCCAACCAAAGATAGGTATTTAATAAATAAGAAAAAACAGCTTTGGAAAATAAAGCATCTAGAATCTCCAATCACTTCCTCAGTAGCGAAATGCCTGCAATTTGCTTGTCCAAATATGATAGAGACTTTAATAAATATAAAACCTGCACAATTCTGAACTGCAAATATTAATCTTGAGAAAGGCACTCACCCTTTTATATTCAATTCCTTGGCAGAGGTAATAACATACAAATGTGTTAAACTGGTTCAATGCAAAACTCGCAATCAACACTAAATCTCCTTGGCACTGAGTTGTCAGTTTAACAAAACTTGATGTTAATAGATGTGGTATTTTCAGCATGATCATTCCACTTCAATGACCAGGCTATCTGTATAAACATCTTCTTTGTTGACAGAATGTAGCTTTGGTTTCCCATTAACCCTTCAGAAATGAAATGTTGAAATTTGTGATTGGAACATAGGAAAAGAAGAAAGCCATTCAGCCCATTGAATCTGCCCTGCAATTATAGATCATGACTGTTTATCTCCTCAACATCACTTGCATGTTATATCAATACCCTTGAACATTACTAGTCTATAGAAAACCTATGAATGAGTTTCATACAAATCTTCTCATAACTTGCCAACGAATAAGTTTTCCATAGGCCTATGGATTACAGAGTTTCACATATTCATCACCTTCTGAGTGAAGAAATCCCTAAAATAATCTCTCTCTTATCCTGAGATTATGTCCCCTGTTTCTAGAACCGCCAGCCAAGAGAAATATCCTATCTATAACCATTTTGTCACACCTATTAGAATTGTTCAAAATTCTACACAATGCAAACTCAGTTTCTTCAACTGAGTTCCAAGGCAGTTCAACTCCAAGTTCATTAATTTCAATTCATCTGGAGTACTTCCACGGTACTCCCTCATAAGCAAATATATTCCTCCTTAGGTAATGGATCAAAGCACTACCCAGATCTCAAGGTAGGTATCACCTAAGTTCTGCCAATTACACTCTTTCCTTCTGTACTGAAATCCCTTTGTTAGCAGGACAATTGCCTGTCTAAATTCTTACTGTTCCCATATGCTAGCTTTAGGGGGCCATTCAGATTGTTGGTTGGTTTGTGATGCAATAACACCAACAGAGCAAGTTCAGTTTGCTTTTCAGTTCTGGTCACCACATCAGCCCTATCTTTCCAACCTCGTCCCTCACCTGAGACATGTTGCCCCTCAGATTAAACTCACCACCAGACATCTCTCTAGTGAGTGTAAATATTATGTCTGCTCTTTTTTATTTTTCTCTACTTCTGTTTGTTATCTGAAATCAGAAAATAACTTGAGTGGTTCACGTGTGAAATGATCTGCCAGAGGAAATGGTGGATAGAGGTACAGTTACAACATTTAAAAGACATTTGGATAAGTACATGAATAGAAAGGGTTTGGGGGAATATGGGCCAAGCCCAGGCATGTCAGACTGGTGTAGTTTGGGAACATGGTCAGCATGGGCTAGTTGATCTGAAGAGTCTTTTTCCATACTGTATAACTCTATGACTTAAAAACCAAGGACTGTGGAACACTCATTGTACGTGGTGTTGGCATTACAACTTTGTTCTTCTGGGGTCAGCTGGTTGCACTAGAAGGTGTGTACAAACTCCGACTCAGCTGACAACAAGCAGCTGATTGATAATTGGTCAGCATGCCACAAAACAATGACTAAATCAACCTGCCCACTTTGTGATTAGAACATTGACTGGTACAACACAGGAACAGGCCCTTCAGCCCATTATGTCCGTGCCAATCATGATGCCATTCTAAACTGATGCCATTTGCCCATTGTCTGTATCTCCCTGTTTCCTGCCTGTTCATGTCTGTCTAAATGCCTCTTCAATTTTGCTAATGTATCTGCTTCTATCACCTCTCCTGGCAGCTTGTTTGATTCACCTACTATCCTCTGTATAAAAAAATCTTCATCTTCCTCAAACTCTTCCCCTCACTCTTTAAAACTTGTGTCCCTTAGTATTTGACAGTTTCATTCTAGGATCACCCCAGCAATCTCCTTCCTTGGCTCCTTTAGTATCCTGTGATATATACCATTAGCTCCTGGACAACTGAACAGCTTGTGGGCACGTTCTGGCCAGAAACCTTCAACCAACCAGAAAGGGAGTTGGTGCACCTCTTCATAGTAAAGATACCCAAAACTTCAAGAAAGCCAGTTCATTTTCCCTCAACAGCTGCTGCAATCTGTTATTTTCAACCAATAAATCAGAGATGCTATGATTTGCAAACCCAACAGCTATGCTTCCTGTGAGGAAGTGAAAAGAAGCATGAGAAGAGAGTTCGAGGGACAGCAAGTCCTGGAAAGTTAAAGGATTATTTCAGAGACTCCTATGGATAGAGGCCAGTGAGCCATTTTCCCAGTTCTTTCCTTACATCTATTACACCATTGTTTTTCTATCTATGTGCAAGGCAAGTTTTATAAGGATGTTAGAGTTTTAAATAGTAGATCTTTATGTCAACGATTCATAGTTATTTACCTGAAGCTAAAATTTGTTCATTTGTAATAAATGATCATCCTTGTTAAGCACAGAAACCTGGTTCTGTTTTCGGTGAACCTAGGTATAAACTAACAGGTAAATTGGCGAATTTTTGAAAACATTGGTAAAATCTCTAACTTTTGTGATAACTCTGTGAACAGTAGGGTTTGATTCCCATTGTGCTATCCCAGTGAAGTGTGACAAAAATGAGCAGCAATGTACCCAATCCTCAGGCTTCCTTTTTTTCCAGCATTTTACAAGTCGCTACCTTCGATCTAATGCAATCCTTAACTCCTTCCATTAAATCATGCTTAACTCACATTTCCCATTGGATACTTGTGTCTCATATGAACATATGCCTTTTATGGACCTCATGGCATTCCTTTAAAAATTATCTATCTACTGTCAAAACAACATGTATTTTTTTCCCAATCCATCCTAGCCAACTCACCCTTCAAACCTCATACTGCATGACTGCAGAACACAACACAAGATCAGCTAAGGAGAAAGCAAATGTGTAATGCCAACATACAAAAGAGGACTCCTACAACTAAACAAATATCTGCAAATGCAAATTCAGTGGCTGTTTGGGGAAAGAGAAGCCCTAGAATGTGACACTTGGATGATGTGTCAAGTAGGCTTAAAAGGGATGAACTTACAAGACCAAAATACAATACAAGATGTACTGAATTCTCTTGGGACCCATCTTAGCTGTGAACATGATGGGAGAGAAAATCAGAAGTTTGGGTGAGAGACTTATGCCTTATTTTATGTCTTCTCTTCTCAAAAATGCACAAGAACATGGGTTAAAAACCAATTCAACATTTGTGTGTGTGTTCGTGGAAGAAGGTGTGCTGAAATGTAAGTGCCAGTGGGACAAAGTACTTGTGTGTACTCGTCTGGATTGGAGTACTAGTGTGCTGGGAAGATCATAATCAAGGAGTCGTATGTTTGTCACTCTTGCTATGCAGGTAAATGTCTTTTTGCTCTTAGTGCTACAAGTCAGCCAGAAAACAAGACAGTCAAAAGGTAACAGGAAAAAGAAAGACCCATACACCTGACCCATACAGCCAGCCACCATCAATAGGAGACATGATAAAAGAATCTCAACTACAAACTGGCAAATCTTGAAATTAAATGCTCAATTATCAACTGTTTCATCTCAAGAATGGCCCATACAGACAGATTGGATTATTTATTTAATTTGAATTCTTTTTCAGTCATTTTTCATTTTAATTTGTGTGTGCATTCCATTATTACTTCTTGTGTCCAGTAACTTTTGTTAGCTCGAGTGAGTTTGGTTAAATTTCAAAACATTAATTTGATAATGTGAGAAAAATGTCTACAATGAAGGATCTGTAAAGTAATATTGTGACTAGCTGAGGGGTTGACTTAAGAAAAGGAGTCATAGAACATAGAACATTCAAAACATTAATTTGATAATGTGAGAAAAATGTCTACAATGAAGGATCTGTAAAGTAATATTGTGACTAGCTGAGGGGTTGACTTAAGAAAAGGAGTCATAGAACATAGAACATTGAAGAATACAGCGCAGTACATGCCCTTCGGCCCTCGATGTTGCGCCGATCCAAGCCCACCAAACCTACACTAGCCCACTATCCTCCATATGCCTATCCAATGCCCGTTTAAATGCCCATAATGAGGGAGAGTCCACCACTGCTACTGGCAGGGCATTCCATGAACTCACGACTCGCTGAGTAAAGAACCTACCCCTAACATCTGTCCTATACCTACCACCCATTAATTTAAAGCTATACCCCCTCGTAATAGCTGACTCCATACGTGGAAAAAGATTCTCACTGTCGACCCTATCTAAACCCCTAATCATCTTATACACCTCTATCAAGTCACCCCTAAACCTTCCTTTCTCCAATGAAAACAACCCCAAGTGCCTCACCCTTTCCTCATACGATCTTTCTACCATACCAAGCAACATCCTGGTAAACCTC
>NC_057741.1:33148268-33154867 GCF_004010195.1 Chiloscyllium plagiosum | reverse complement strand
TCCACCTCCTTCGTCACCTTTTCAAAGAATTCAATAAGGTTTGTGAGGCACGACCTACACTTCCAGATGTTCATAAATCCTATCCCTTACAATTCTCTCTAAGACTTTGCCCACAACGGAAGTGAGACTCACCGGCCTATAGTTACTAGGGTTATCCCTACTCCCCTTTTTGAACAAGGGAATCACATTTGCTATCCTCCAGTCTTCTGGGACTACTCCTGTAGACAAAGAGGACATAAAAATTAAGGCCAATGGCTCTGCAATCTCCTCCCTTGCTTCCCAGAGAATCCTAGGATAAATGCCATCAGGCCCAGGGGACTTATCTATTTTCACCTTTTCCAGGATTTCCAACACCTCTTCTCTACATACCTCAAAGCCATCCATTCTACTTATTTGTGCCTCAGTATTCTCATCGACAACAATGCCCTGTTCCTGAGTGAATACTGAAGAAAAGTATTCATTCAGTGTCTCCGCAATCTCTTCTGCCTCCACACGCAACTTCCCCCTACTATCCTTGACTGGACCTATTCCTACCCTAGTCATTCTTTTATTCCTAACATACCTATAGAAAGCCTTAGGGTTTTCCCTAATCCTATCTACTAAGGACCTTTCATGTCCCCTCCTTGCTGCTTTTAGCTCTCTCTTCAGGTCCTTCCTGGCTACCCTATAACTCTCAATCGCCCCAATTGAACCTTCATGTCTCATCTTGAGATAGGCCGCCCTCTTCCATTTAACAAGGGATTCCAATTCCTTATTAAACCACGGCTCCCTCGCACGACCCTTTCCTCCCTGCCTGACAGGTACATAATTATCAAGGACATTCAATAGTTGCTCCTTGAACAAGCTCCACATATCATTTACACTCTTGCCTTGGAGTCTACTTTTCCAAGCCACACATCCTAAGTCATGCCTCACCGCATCATAATTTCCCTGACCCCAGGTTTAACTCTTGCCCTGTAGTACACACTTTTCCCTCTCCATCACGAGTGTAAAAATCACCGTATTATGGTCACTATCCCCAAAGTGCTCACCTACCTTTAATTCTAACACCTGGCCTGGTTCGTTACCCAGAACCAAATCCAGTCTGTCCTCACCTCTTGTTGGCCTGTCTACATATTGTGTCAGGAAACTCTCCTGCACACATTGAACAAACACTGTCCCATCTAACGAACTTGAGCTATAGCTTTCCCAATCAATATCAGGAAAGTTAAAGTCCCCCATAACAACCTCCCTATTACTTTCACTCTTCTTTTGAATCATCCTCGCAATCCTTTCTTCTACGTTTCTAGGACTATTGGGAGGCCTGTAAAAGACTCCTAACAGGTTGAGCTCACCTTTCCTATTCCTAACCTCAGCCCAAACTACCTCAGATGGCAAGTCCTCATCCATCGTCCTTTCCACCGCTGTAATACTATCTTTGACAAGCAATGCCACACCTCCCCCTCTTTTACCCCCACCTCTCCCCCTACCAAAACATTTAAAACCTGGGGCCTGCCACAGCCAATCCTGTCCCTGTTCTACCCATGTCTCCGTAATAGCCACAACATCGAAGTCCCAGGTACCAACCCACGCTGCAAGTTCACCTACCTTATTTCGTATACTTCTTGCATTGAAGTATACACACTTCAAACCACTTTCTTGTTTACAGGCACCCTCCTTTGAAATTGATGCCATGTTCCTAACCTCCCTACACTCCAGGTCCTGCAGTCAGTTCATTCCTCTTCACATGTGAGCTTGATAATTTGGATGTTCCATCTGGAACCATAATATCTTGGGGCACTAAATATTGGTTATGCTCATAACAATAGTTTCCTTTGATCATGTTTAAGGTCCTAGTTTCACAATAAATCATATCATATCTAAACCTTATGTAAAATTCCATCATGGTCACTATTTCCCAATAATTCATTCACAAATAAGTTAATAATAGGCCCTTTCTCATTACACAGCACGAGACCCAAAATAGCCACATACCTAGTTAGCTCCTCAATGTTCTGTTCTAGAAACCCATTTTATACATGTTGTAGGAATTCATCCTCTCCAATAATAATACTGACTTGTTTAACTCAATCTATGTGCCTTCCCAAAGCACTTCACAATCATTAAAGTATATACTGTGTAGACATCTGTAATGTAAAAAACACAGACAACAGAATATGGGAATGATATTTATTTATGATAGTTATTTTGTTGCTGAGATTGGGAAATTGAACCATACAAATTGCCTGCCACAGTTCCTTAATTTATTAGCTGAGAAGCACTTTGAGACATCCTAAGGTACTATAAAATTCAAGTCTTTTCTTTGCCAGTAAAATCTATGCCAGAAATTCAGACTGAGAGCTAAAGGCAACCATCACCTGGCATTTGAAGTTGAGAAAAAAAACATTTGTCTTTGCATTTCTCTTGATATTTACCTAATTGCTATTCAGTGAAACCATTTATTTAATGAAGAGAGAAATGCAATGGGAACGATAAACTCCAAGGATTATACCACTGTGATTCCTAGCAGCTGCGCTGGTACCTTACACCAAAATGAACCCAATGATGTTCTGACACAAACCACAACACTATCATATTGCTTAATTATAGTCTAACACTCATTGTCTAATAGATTAAAATTGATTGTCTGTATGCCAATCTGAAGGGAGAAAGTGAGTCATATTGTTTAAGTTATAGCAATCAATTAGATTTATATTTGCACAAGAGACCTGCAACAAACAGAGCTAACACTTGTGTACAAGTAAACACATTTGACAAAAGGCTAGGAAGGTAGAACACCTTAGACAAATCAACTTCATGTGAAGATGGACAGCTTTAGTTAACAGAAACTCATGATACACCAGCCAAAAGAACATTTAATCGGTCTCTTCTTAAAGAAATTCCTTAAATTGATTCCTTAAACCTAGCGAACTGCTGGTCCTTATTCACAACAAATAGCCTTCAAACAACAAGTGAATTCCTTCCATGCACAATTTTAAGATCACAGAATAGAAGGATAAAATATTTACAGCACAGAAGGGGGTCATTTGATTCATCATGTCTCTGCCGGATCTTTGTAATTGCAATGTCCCACTCACTTTCTTTTCCTCATGTACTTGTGAATATTTTTCACCTTAGATAAAGGGAATCTTAGAACTGTTACTGGTCAGAATCTGAAAAATAGGGGTACATTTCAGGTTATGTGAGTGCATGCATGTGATGGTGTACGTGTGTGTCTGTGTCTGTGTCTGTGACTGTGTGCTTTTGTGTGTACGGTGTAAGAGCTCCTGGAAGTGAGATCAGATTAGGAACCCAGCAGATCTTGCAGGTTTTACATTCTTGGGTTTATAGGGGAGTGAAGAATTCCCAGGAACTATTAGCTGATGAACTGTAACCACTTGCTGATTTAACTAAGCATTCTGGTTTTATACGTCACAACCATGACCTCTTGGGCTATCAGAATCATGCTAGGACACACAAGGTGAGTATTCAGCAGGAAGTGATTCTTCAATGAAATTGAAAGGTTCGGAACTCTAGGAACAGTGAAACTGAAGATCTTCAGCTGTGCCCAGGTGAGAGGACAGTGTGCATTTCAATACCTGACAGGTTGGCACTAACTTCTTAGAATTCAGTTTACCTTTTTTGCATTGTGAACTGCGTTTCACCGTTGTTAGGCTTCACCACAGTGTAAGAGCAATTTATGTAGCTCGATCTGGCAACACAGATGAGGAATGAAACAACATTAAGACACATAGATATATCGAAAATAGGTGCAGGAGTAGGCCATTTGGCCCATCAATCTTGCGCCACCATTCAGTATGATCATGGCTGATCATGCAATTTCAGTATTCATTCCTGCTTTCTCTCCATAGCTCTTGATCCGGTTAGATACAAGGGCCACATCCAGCTGCCTCTTGAATATATCTAACAAACTGGCCTCAACAGCTTTCTGTGGAAGAGAATTCCAAAGGTTCACAACTTTGAGTGAAGACATTCTTCCTCATTTCAGTCTTGAATGGCTTACCCCTAGTTCTGAACTTCTCCAACATCAGACATATTCTTCCCATATTTGGCCTGTCCAGTCCTATAAGGATTTTCTATGTTTTAATGAGATCCACCTTCATTCTTCTAAATTCCAGCGACAGCAGCTATGAGAAGCTCCACACCAGTAGCAATATCACTTAAACAGTAACTTGCTTCCCCTCTCTTGGACAGATGGACACAGAGATCCAGCTCCAAGGAGGCAAGAAATCTCAACAAAGGGTGTGAGTCAGCTCTCTAAACATATCTGTGGACCAGTGCCTCAAGAAATTCAGGTTTTCATGCATGATTATTTTTGTTTTTATCCAATGTAAGTGGAAAGTCAATGGTGAATTTTAAGTTCAAGAAATGGTGCAGAAGAAACGACAAAAGGATTTGCCTTTGAATCTGAAGCCAGTGCTGGATGAGCAATGCTTTGAAGCCTCAGCAGAACTAATTTTAAATCCATCTGCAGTTCTCAATTTCAGCAATATGACCTGTAAATTAATTGACAAACATTCACTCATCCAGCACATACGAACATAGTGCATCTTGTGTCTGTAATGTTGTTGCTACTTTAACAATGCTACTCAGTACAGCATCATACCCTCTTAATTTCACCAATCACAAAGAAACCAGTACTGTTGCAATAACAATCAAAGTATCTTGAAACTGCTGATGAAAAGGAAAGGACATGACAGACACAGCTGTCCTCCAAAGATAAAAATATTTGACAAAAAATAAATTACATCAATTTGATAACACTTAGAGTTATAGAGATGTTTGGCACAGAAACAGACCTTTCAGTCCAACTTGTCCATGCCGACCAGATATCCAAAATTAATCTAGTCCCATTTGCCAGCACTTGGCCCATATCCCTCTTAACCTTTCATATTCATATATCCATCCAAATGCCTTTTAAATGTCGTAATTGTACTAGCCTCCACCAATTTCTCCAGCAGCTTAGGATCCATTCCCAAGAAATCAAGCCCAACTATTTCTGCATTGAAACCATTCCTTTCTAATTGTAACCTGGGTCCATTGGCAAAAATTATTCATGAACTCAATGCTTTATTACTCTCCATTCTTTCCAAAAATGATACATGCATACGACAGGTTAAAATCCTCCTCCTCACTCTCTATGGTATTCCCTTGGGATCAAGGATGACTGGTTTCCACTCTGACGCAATGGGTTCTCAGATGACTGTCAAGCCCAATGCTACTGATGTGCAGACACTGGCAAAACAAGTGAAACTTGAAGGGTTGGATCAAGAGTTGTTTGGAGATTTGTGTACTCCCTCCAACGCTGCCTTTGCACATTCCTGTTGAAGTCTCTGCTTTTGTCTGATGCCTTCCTGAATTAAGATTCTCCATTTTGACAGTTTGCAAGCTGGGAACTCTCGTGAATTGGCAGGGGATGTTTGGCTTCATCAGGAATAATTTAAGGACAGTTCTTTTGACCTCAATATCAAGCTAAATAGTTTTAGAATCTGAACGCCTTCTTCTATGTCCTTTATCGACCTCCACATGCCAGTCCCTGTCACGATATGGGCTGCTTTCAGCACAGCCAAGCCATTTTCACCAACTTATAGTCTCCATTGGCAGCTTTTCTCCTTCCCTGGCTTACTTTCAACCATCCTTTCGTTGACTAACTGTCTGTCTCTTCCTCTGGGCTTAATCTCCACTTATTTCACAGCAGAGAGCGGCAGGAGCTGGGCGGAAGTGAAGTTGGAGCACAGAGCTGGTCGTGAATGTAAGTGATTGATATTTAAGAACTTACCTCGACGCCAACGGTCTTTTCACAGCAGAGAGCGGCGGGAGCTGGGGGGAAGTGAAGTTGGAGCGCAGAGCTGGTCGGGAAGGTAAGTGATTGATATTTGAAGAGCTGGTCGGGAAGGTAAGTGATTGATATTTGAATGGGTGTGTTCTAGACCCCAGGCCCTACAAAATAGGGCCTCCCTCCCATCCTCCTCCTCTAACTTAACTTTAAAGTCCACAGGTAAGTGACTCAGTGTTCTTGTTTTGGAGACTAAATGTAGAGTAATGGCAGTGCAGGCAGTGGAATGTTCCTCCTGCAGGATGTTTGAGGTAGGGGTGACCACCGATGCTCCTGCCGACTTCATCTGCAGGAAATGCAGTCAGCTCCTGCTCTTCACAGAACGCATTAGGGAACTGGAGCTGGAGATGGATGAACTGAGGATTATTCGAGAGGCTGAGAGGGGGATAGATAGAAGCTACAGGGACATAGTTACGCCAGAGAACAGAGGTAGCTGGGTAACAGTTTGAGACAACAGACAATAGACAATAGGTGCAGGAGTAGGCCATTCAGCCCTTCGAGCCTGCACCGCCATTCAATATAATCATGGCTGATCATTCCTAATCAGTATCCTGTTCCTGCCTTATCTCCATAACCCTTAATTCCACTATCTTTGAGAGCTCTATCCAACTCCTTCTTAAATGAATCCAGAGAGTGGGCCTCCACTGCCCTCTGGGGCAGAGCATTCCACACAGCCACCACTCTCTGGGTGAAGAAATTTCTCCTGAGCTCTGTCCTAAATGAGGTAAAAACAATGACTGCAGATGCTGGAAACCAGATTCTG
>NC_057741.1:33130517-33144337 GCF_004010195.1 Chiloscyllium plagiosum | reverse complement strand
TGACTTGATCGAGGTTTATAAGATGATCAGAGGAATAGATAGAGTAGACAGTCAGAAACGTTTTCCCCGGGTGCAACAGAGTTTTACAAGGGGACATAAATTTAAGGTGAAGGGTGGAAGGTATAGGGGAGATGTCAGGGGTGGGTTCTTTACCCAGAGAGTGGTGGGGGCATGGAATGCTCTGCCTGTGGGAGTGGCAGAGTCAGAATCATTGGTGACCTTTAAGTTGCAATTGGATAGGTACATGGATGGGTGCTTAAGCTAGGACAAATGTTCGGCACAACATCGTGGGCCGAAGGGCCTGTTCTGTGCTGTATTGTTCTATGTCATATGTTTATCACTTACTCCTTTATCCCCAATCCCCTGTCTTATCCCCTGTCCTAGCTATGATCAGTTCTGAAGGCTCAATGGACACAATGTTAACTCTGCTTTCTTTCCACATATCTGCTGAGATCCTCCAGCAATTTAGGGCTCCATGAAAATTAAGGCTTGGGGGCAACATAGTTTTCTCATGGGGGATATGCCATCTGTTCTGACAAAAAAAAATCAGGGCCACGAGTCACTGCTGTAGTAGAGAATGTGGAGTCATTTTTTCCAAATCAAGATCCCATAAATGATAATAACATAAATGACACTGTCATCATTAAGATTGAAGATTCCATGTAGCTCAGGATACCAAAATGAGTTAGGTTAATTTTCTTTACATAGTGCCATAGGGGTTTTTATATTTTCCTGAGATGGTAAAGGGGAATCATCATTCAACATTTCAACTGAAAGGCAACTCCCACCAGCAGTTGAGCATCCTTTCAGAACTGCACCAGAGTATCAGCCTGGATTATGAGCTCAAATCTCTAAAATACAACTCAAATTCACTACCCTCTTAGTGACTATCCACTATCCAGCTTAGAGGCAAGATAGCTGCCAAACAAAGGCAAGACTATGATTGATTAAAGTGATATTAGCCTTAGCAGGTCACATGTAGCATTTCTACCACTGGGCAAGAAGCTCCAGGTTCACTTGCCATTCCAGGACTTGCTCGTCATAGAAAGTATATTTGTGATGTCGCCAAACAGTAAGAGTGTCAACCTGTAATTCGTCCTAATACTCCTGGTGGCAAGTGGTAACAGAAGAAGAATTTTATGGTCAGGCATCTCACAGATGACAATGGCAAATCGTTGCCGTACTTGAACCAAACCAATGGAGATCGCTGGCTCAACTATCAAATGCAAGGCTAGACATAATATCTATAATATCCATACAGCACAAAAGACCATTTGGCTCTTCATGCTTCTATCAGTTCTTTGCCATTCATGTTATACTACCCAGTTACCCTCAAGCTCTATCCCTGCCTTCTTTACACTTGACCATTTTTAAATGTATGTGGTTATACTTTGTGTTTCCCCAATCCTCACAATCACTTGCATAGTAAATAACAAAATACGAAGGGTGCCCATTATAAATCATCATGAGCATGATTAGTGCTTCAAGCAAAATGAGTTTCACAGTTCACAGCACAGACATGCTTCAATTTAGCACATCCACGTAAAGATTCTAAGTTTGAAAAATGAATGGTAATGAACGAAAGCATTGCTTTCTCATTTATGGGTGGACTTAGTTGCTCTGTATTGGCATAGCACAAGTGCTTGGGGATAAATTCAACTCTCAGTGTTCCACTCAATGGTTGGCAACCACCATTCCAATATTCAAGTCTCTGGAATCAAGAGGTTAATAATGAGGAGGATCATGACAAAATACAGGAAAGTACTGATATATCTGTTTTGCAAGTTTATCTTTGGAAAATTAACTTTATTAATTTAAAAATTTTAAATTAATTCCACTGCAGAGACGTGTAAAGTGGTACCTTTTAACAGGAAGGATAGAGAAATCATGTATGCCATGCAAATAAGGGCCTATGAGGGGATGTATCTGAGGGTCCAGAGTCACAAATAATAAAAGTTTGTGGCATAGTTAATAAGGTCGTGAAAATACAAAGTACTGGCGTTCAGTTTGAGAGAAGTTAAGTTAACCCTATCCAGAATCTTGGTTAGATCATGGAAAACTGTCAGCTCTTCTGCTCACCAAATTATAAAAAGGATGCAAAACAAGAGTATCAAGATTAATTCCAATAATACTTGAACTGAGAGGTTATACCCATGAAGAAAGGATGAAGACGCAGAGATCCTTTACCCTGAAAAGGAAGATGGCTGAAGGGATGGCCCAATGGAGATTTCTAAAATTTCAAATGGATTTCTCAAGTAGACAAAGAGGTGTTTCCACTTCTGAGGGAATCTAAAGCTATAGGGCATTAATGTAAATCTAACAGAGAATGAGAGAGAGAGAGTTCTGAATGAGGAGAGTGGGAGAATGCACCACTCAATCACATGGGGAGTAGCTGAGGTGAATAGAACAGATCCATTTAAAGGAAAACACATGTCGGTGAATACGATGACATATCCTTGTATGGTAGGATGAAGAGAGGTAATAGAGAGACACACAGAGCACAGATCAGTTGGGCTTAATGGTCTGTTCTTTTGCTGTATGTTCTGTGGAGTAGATGCCAACAAGCTTTCCAGTGTATGGATGCTTATTGACAAAAAAAAGCACTGAATGATAACTCTCTAAGCAATGAAAAAGAGTATTCACATTTCAAAAATTAATATTGGCTAAAACAAAAAACCTTGGATTGAAACATTTCCAGCAGCAATATAGAGTGAATAAAAATCTGCAGATCAATCAAATCTTTCAAACCTGAGAGCGATGATTTTTTTGGTAGACAGTGGTGTGAGGAATTACCAAAACAAAACAAACCTATACAGCAATTACAGATTAGCCATTATCTAATTAGATGGTGGAACTGAATCAGGGGATGATTGGCCTAATCTCATTCCAAAATTCCTATCTGGCAGTGGCTTTAGGTTTCCAGATGAATGGGATCTGCCACATGCCCCTGTTCTCTCCTGTTGAGCTAATACATCCCAGTTAATTTTGTGACAAGTACTCAAAAAAGGAGGGCCTGTTGAAAGATACGAATAGTGTCTTTGAAACAAGAGGGGATTTAAGATGTGCCTCTGTCCACATTACAGAAGCAAAATATCTTGGGAAAGATTTGTTTTCCTTCCCTCAAACACAGAGCCATAAAAGGTACCTTAAAAATGGAAGCAAATACTGCCAGGGTACAGTTAAATCAAGTGTAATGGTCTCATTTTATGGGATTGAGGTGTTGGAGTTTCAGGCTCACTAACACGTTCACAGACTGTTTCAAGATCCTGCAATAGTTGAAAGAACAGAAAAGCAACTAAACTCAGCTGTTCTGCCAATATGTTGGTCAGCAGGGAGGTTTTCATGGTATCAGGTGCAGTGTCTGTTGTGCTGTAAACATTCACAGTGTGTGTTTTGCCTTCTTCATCTTTGTTAGTTTTTACAGAAATGAGAATCGGGAGAGAAAAAAAAAATTCTCCCACCAGATGTGATCTGTGACACGACTGCTCCTTTCTGCATGATGATGACTTTTAAACAAAAAGGAGATACATTCCCCTCAGTGGGGGACACTGCATTGCTAATGCCCCTCCTAGCTGTTCACACGCTTCATGGGACTTTCTGTCCTCTTGATTTTGGGTGCAGAAATACATTACTTTAAGTGTGCTCCATCAAAGCGTTGATGATGACCCCATCTCCTGCTTTTGAAAAACAGGCTGTCTCAGGCTGGCAATCATTAGAAAGTTGTAGGGCAAACAGCACAGTTAACAGGTTAATAATCAGTTGGAGATTAACACGAAATTCCCACTCCTAGAATTCTCCACAATTGCACTTTATTTCAAGGGGAACAGGTTTGCATCTGCCCATCATCCCAGATGGCAACAAACCGGTGGCATTGCTATGGGAACAACCTGTTTAAAATGTTTATTGGGATTGTGCACTGAAGTAATCAGCCACTCATGTGGAGATTGAACTTTGCAGGTTTTGCACCTCTTCTATAAATCTTGGAGCTATTCTGCCAGAGTTTTGTTCTCAAGTGGTTCTCATTTATTCTGCTCCTCTTAGCTAACCCCAGAGATAAAAGGAAAGTGATTGTAGATGCCTGACATAAGGCTGTGAGCAGGAGAAAAGCAAAGAGAAAAATATTTATTACCACAGTGATTTTTTAAAACATTTATCTGTAGTGCTGTGCAACAATACAAATATACTTGGGGACCCTCACAATCATCACTGGCAACATTTTCCAGGGAACCTTTTTGAGCACAGTGATATCTGGGAAATCCTTCAAAAGTGTTGACACATTCCTGGAGATGCACGAAGAACACTGACATATAGGAAGTGAATCCCAATACAGATATTATTGCCAAGACCATCCACTATTCCGGATGTCTTCCCACCTCCGTGATACTAATGTCCTATCCCAATGTCCTTAAAAACCATTGCAGAAAATGCTTTCTCTGAATCTACAAAATCAAGCAATCACCAAACACGTTAATGCAGCAACAAGTGTTTATGGGATGCCTTTACTATGTAAGATGTCTCAAGATGCTTCACAGAAGGGAGACAGAATTTGGGGAGTAGTGGGAGTACGTATAGAGAAGAATGAAATTCTGGTTGAACAAACAGGTCCAAATTCTCTTGTGAATCTAACAGTGGAAATCCATGACCCAACAAATTTTGATGAGTCACTATGATGGTCATTCATCTTGTCTTTTCTGAGGATCTCCCTCCAAACAGCCTCCAAGCTCATTACTTACGATGTCTGCTGATCAGCATTTTTCACCCACAATGTAAAGACATATAATTACAGAGGGGCTTGTCACTTACTTTTACGTAATGGATTAGAATCCAACTCTTAGTGCAAAATTCCACCCATGGGAATGAAGTGCTTATGTTGTTGGTTTGTACAGACATTTTGAATTGTGTTGATATATTGATATGCAGCTCCACCAGTTGCTGCATTTCTCAAAAAAAAAGAGTTCATTATTGATTTTCAAACCTTTCAAATATCGTAAGAAAAGTTCATTTTTAGAGTAAATGAGCCTTTTCAAATTTTTCAGGCCATTCTGATTCTGACTGTATGGTATTATATCCAGGAATAAGTGGTAGTTAGTTAGTTTGGTTGGCTGGACAGTGGCTTTGCAGTGCAGAATGATGCTAATGGCATGATTCAATCCTCACACAAGTTAAGGTCACCATGAAGGCCCTGCCTTCTTGTCCTCAGCCCCTCACGTGAGGCATGATGCCTCTCAAGTTAAATTCACCAGCAGTCATCTCTCTCTGTCTTTCTCTCTACCCCTTATATAGTAACAGAACAGGACTATGACAATTTCAATTTTTCTTTATTTTACTAGTCTGCCAAGCAGTTTTACATCTTTTCAACATCAGAAAGTTTAGGCTTTGTAAAGTGCTGTTTTTCTCTTAATTAAGTGCAGCCCTCATTTCTGAGGCAGCGACACATTGCTGCATTATCAGGCCTTCAGTCTTGCAGATGAAAGTTTAATCCAAGGCCACAGGTAGATGAAAGGAAGCCAAGTACTATTTTGAACAATAGTAGGGGAAGAGCAGTTCCAGAAAAGAGGAAGTGGGGATAGGATTGAATGATCAGCCATGATCATATTGAACGGCAGAACAGGTTCAAAAGAGCCGAATGGCCTATTCCAACCACTATTTTCTATGTTTCTTCTCGTTAGACCAGCAAGTGTTTTTCCTCTACCATATTAGAACAAATAGGCCCTGTAGATCCCTGAAATTTAACAGGATTATGGCAGCAAACTGACGTGATACAGTGCATACCTAGTTTATCTGTGCTTAACAATGTTAGCTTCTCAGAAAAATCAACAGTATTGCTCAGCATACTGAAACTGTTCTCATGCAAATATGCCCACAATCCGAAGTAAACAGGTTTGACTGTACTTATTGGTGCCTAAATTGCTGCAGCATAGGATTAGTAAGACTTCAGCTTGAGTGATTAACAGAAGTGTCAAAATCACTTCAAACTCAAGCACCTCTATCCCAACAGAAGAATCTAACAATTTTTGTCTCATAAATTTGTACACTACATTTTGCATCAACAATAATCAATAAACTGATTTAAACACATTCACCAATGTGAAGCCTGTCACATCCACTTCAACCAACTGTCTAAAGCTACCACAGCCTTCTCCAAGATTGAAAAAATTAGTTCGGCAAAAGTGAGGACTGCAGGTGTTGGAGATCAGAGTTTAGATTAGAGTGGTGCTGGAAAAGCACAGCAGGTCAGGCAGCATCCGAGGAGCAAGAAAATCGACATTTCAGGTTTCATTCCTGATGAAGGGCTTTTGCCCAAAATGTCGATTTTCCTGCTCCTCGGATGCTGCCTGACCTGCTGTGCTTTTCCAGCCCCACTCTAATCTAGACTGTAAAAATTAGTTGCGTCTTGAAAATTAGATATTTAAAGAAAGATTAATGCACAAATAAGATGTAGTTGCCTGTTTTTATTCAGTGCCCAGTTAATCCTATCTTTCTCTTTAAAAAATATAGATAATTATGCTGTTCTGCTGTTGTTAAATAATCACCACCACCTTTGAAAGTGCTGACCGGTTTTTCCAATCACTGTCTATCCTGATTGAGGCTTAGGACTCACTGACATTCCTGTTTGACATGTTATGCTTTCTCTCCCTTTCTTTTTATGTAATATCTCAAGCCAACTGTGTTAAGGAGTAAATTGAAAAATAAAAATACAACCCAACAATGCCCATTATTTGTCCAAGGAATATGAAACTAAGAATTAGCGTGAACAAAACTTGAATTCATAACCTATGCAAATTCAGAATAATTGTTTCTTTCATGCAACTTACCTGTGTTAAGATGGAAACAAATGTTATCATATCAGTTCAATTAATGACTCCACAATTTATTTTCTGTTTAATAAACATTTGCAATTTTACTTCTCAGTGCTTCTGCACTTTAAAATTTACCTTAAGCCAAGTTATAGCAAAAAGCAAAAATGATACATTAATGCATACACGTAGTTTCTTTGTACAAGAAAGCATTCAACTTCCTAAACCCAACCTTTCTTGATATTAATGGGCCATGCATCTCTTGCTCCAATGCTGTATCACTGCAACATGCATTTCCTGCACCAAGGTTGAATAGGTGACCTACTCCTAGACATCTGCCAATGTACTCTCAAATTGGTTTTAAACAGTGTGAAAGAGTAGATATAGAATTCCTACTGTGTGGAAGCAGGCAACTCAGCCCATCAAGTCCACACTAACCTTCCAAACAGCATCCCACTCTATCCCTATCAGATTAGCCAGGAATGCTGCAGCAACTCAATGGGTTAAATGGCATAATTCTGCTTCTAAATCCTGTGATTTTATGGCATGGTAGTTTCTTAGTTGCACAACCGCCCAACCTATGGCTCTGCTCCTTACATTGTGCACAAGTTACGGAACTGTACACAGAAATAATATTTTCATTTCAGACTTCTGCTACGATTAGTTTTCTAAAAAAAGGTAGCCACATGTACCAAGATTGTAATAAAATCATTTACAATTGGCAGAGCTTCTAATCCTTATGTGGATTGCCTGAACATGGATTATGGTTCATCAATACATAAATCGCAATAGGCTGGACAACATGAGACTTGATTGATCAGATTGACCTCAAAGATGTTAGATGTTCTGTCAACAAAGAATTGCAACTTGTCTTATAAACCTACATCTTTTAAATTCACCTGGCCTTATTTAGTAGTGAGGACCAATTTTATGGGGCTAACTGTTATTATAGCAAAAAAGGCACGGGTGAATAAGAAGAAAGAAAGGAGCATTTAGTCCCTGAAAATCAGGGCTTAAACTGTCTAATTAACAGGATGATTTGTTAAACCTGTCTCACCTGGTCCAGATAGGTGTCATAAAATCTTTGAATAGATTAGTTAGAAAGTATTTCCAAGCTGTAAATTGAGGGCTCTTGTGTTGCAGTGGTAGAAAGATATGGCTTCAAGTCCCATCTGCTCCAGAGGTTGTGCTGCAACACGTTTGCAAGAAAATATCGACATGAGGTTCATGAACTTTCTGGGGCTCTGTGCTACAGTGGTAGTGTCCCTACCTCTTGACCAGAGAACCAGGTTCAACACCTCCCCCAGACATGTATTGTAACATGTCTGAACAATTTGATCAGGAAAATATCTCCAAAATCTCCATTATGAGGAGTTATATTGGGTAGTAGTAGTGTCCCTACCTCCGAACCACAGACCCAGGTTCAAGTCCCACCTGTTCCAAAGTGTAGTAACATCACTGAACAGGTTGATTTAAAAATAATGCAAGATTTAACCTGGTTGGTAAAACCGTCTCATGCGTGTGAATGACCTACTCCTGTTCCTGTCTTCTTTATCTAAGAAAGTAATGACACAAAACTACAATCTTAAATTTATTCTGCAAAACATTAATGTGCATTTTATGTGCTGGAGGTGATGCAATTCATTAAGAAGCAGGCTATAAATACAAGTGGCACTTACTGTAGATCCAGAAAAAAATACTGACAAATACAATCAAGTAGGTAATAATACATGGGCTTTCACTGCTCGGTTGCTCAGCTCAGTGCCTTGATACCAACAAGCTACCAGAATGACTAAACAAACACAGTAACTAAATCAGGTTGGTGTGAAAATTTATGATTTAAGCAGCTGGAGAACACACAAGAATACAATCTCAGATTCCATTTACCATAAACACAATGGTGCAAAAGAAAGTATCAACAGAACCAGATTCTTGAGAGCAACTAAAGGTGGTCAATGAATGTTGGCCTCGTGAGAGGGACACACATCCAAAGATTCGATAAAATATAGACTTCCTTCAAAATAGAAGCATTTCTAAATCATTAACATCACTTGATTGCTTATTCATTACTGTGTAGTTTTCTTTGTATGATATGTTCACGAGCAATAGAATTCAGGTAGGTATGTGTATCAATCTGGCAAAGCAGTTTTCTGTATTAGAACTGTGCAAAAGTATCCTCACGAAATGCTTGCTACCCTTCCATAAAAATTTAAACACCATACACAACTTTAATATATTTATATTTCAGTTTCCCAACTGGCAGGTAAAGCAAGGACAGGCTGACAAATCAATTCAGAAAAACTTTAATCATTTTGATTTGATTTATTGTAGTCACGTGTACCTAAGTACAGCAAAAGCTTTGTTTGCAAGCAGTACAGGCAGGGCATAGCATACAAGGACATACAGATCATAGAGTGATAAGAGAGTGAGGCATCCAGGTTACACTGCACAGGTGGTGCACAAAGCAAGATGAACATCAACAAGATCAGACAGTCCATTCATCAGTCTAATAATGGCAGGGAAGAAGTTCTTCTTGAACATGTTGGTGCATGTGTTCTAGCTTCTGCATCTTCTGGCTGATGGAAAAGGTTGTAGGACAGCATTATCAGAGTGGGAGAGTCTTTGACAATGTTTGTGTGCCACAAACTTTTTGTGACAATGTCAAATGTAATGGAATCCATAGATGGTCGGTTGACTCCCATATGGTCTGCCTGTGCACACAACATTCTGTAATTTCTTACGATCCTGGGCTGAGCAGTTGCTGTCCCAGGCCGCTACGACCCAGATAGAATGCTTTCTAAGGTGGATCTGTGAAAGTTGGTGTCGGTCCTTGTGGACATGTCAAATTTCCTAAGCTACCTGAGGACTAAGAGGCATTGTTGTGCCTTCTTGACCATGACATCTACATAGGAAGTCCAGGACAGGTTGTCAGTTATCATCACTCCTAGGAATTTGATGCTCTAAACCTCTCAGCCTCCACACCATTGGTGTAGATGGGGCTGTTTCTCGTCCTTTCTTCCTGAAGTCAATGTTGCAGCTGCCACACTGTGTGTTTCAACTCTTATATCAAGGAAAGAAACTGTGAATTGACTCTTAACAGTAACAAACAATAATATTTATTTAACACAATTAATATTATAATAACAAATGACACTACAAACTACAATTTACACTATACATCTAATCAACGATCTTGTATTTTAACTTAACTCTGGATGATCATATGCCACCACACCAGATCTTGGCCTTGATCTACATGGCGATGATCATCTGGTCTTCTTCTCCCAGTGGTCTCAGGGGTATCTTCTCTTCACAGTGGTTTGTCTTGAGTCACCGCCCTGAATGTGGTGTTGCAGTGACTCTTATACTGAGGGTTTTTGTGCCCTTTTGGGATGGTCTTCGATGTTCACCAATAGATCAATCACCCTGATCAATTGGTCCCAAACAGGCATTAACCTACCGATGGCAGGGTGGTCCTTGGGCATCCATTCCTGGAGGCATTGGGGGCACATAGGTCAAATAGCCATTTCCTTCATCCGGTAAACAATTTGACATTTCCTACTATCCTGGGGATGATATTCAATTCAAATTCAACTGTGTATTGTATTGTCTGCAGCTGCTGAGTCAATTGTATACTATCTGTCTGTAGCTGCAGCCTGTCTGGATTCTGCAAGTTCCTTTGTTTTGCCAACGTTAAGAGAGAGGGTGTTATCATTGCACCATGACATCAAGCCCCTATTTCTTTCTGTATTCTGAGAGAATAAATTGAGGGAATGGGATAAACTTCCTTATCAGATATTCTGCATCATTATAATAGTGGACATTATAAAGCACATGTAAAAAATCAAACCAGCAGAAGAAGGAATATCCTTTGGTAAAAGTGCAGCTTGAGAAGAGATAACTGAGCTGAAAGATTGGCGAGACTGAGCAGAGGCTATGGCAATGGATGAATGGACACTGTACAACACAACAATCAACATTTGACATTGTCACAAAAAGTCAGAGAACACTTCAGAGATCCGGGACATTCGACCTTGGCCCTTAGGGTGACCGTCCACCATGGCAGAGTTTGGGACAGGCAACAACGCAAAGTAGCCGAGCAGAGGCTAATAGCCAAATACGATAACCATGGGGATGGTCTCAACCAGAACTTGGGTTCATGTCACACTACAGGTGACCCCACTGCACTACACACACACAAAAGTTTATGGGGTGAATTTATACGTGCAGAATTACATTTTATTTTGCTCGAAAACTGCGTGAATTCAAGTAAGGTTCTGTAAGTCCATTTTTTAGATCATTGTGGCACAGACAGTCTCACATAGGACAGCTCACGCCTTAAATGCATTATCTGGGCCAACAATAGCACCAACTGTTAGAGTTACCTTGAGAATGTAACTTAGAAATGTTCAGTGATTTACATATGAAAGATCTGAAACTAACATTCATTCTAAAAGATGAGAGACTTAACAAACAATGCAGGTCTTTTACAATATATAATTTCAGTTGCATCACACTGTAAACTTTTGCTATAAATTCTGTGTCTTATGATCTTATACTCCACAACCACCTGATGAAGGAGCAGCGCTCCAAAAGCTAGTGCTTCCAAATACAGAGGAACCTCGATTATCCAAATATCAATTATCCAAATTTTGGATTATCCAAAGGAGATCTCGAGGTCCCGATTGAAACATTCCTTCAACGAAGTGTTTCCAACACTGATCACATCTTTTGTTTACAGTGATTAAAAGTAAACCCGGTTTACTGAAATGCTGCTGAGAACAGTGCTGGACTGATGGGAGCCCAGGCACCTTCTCCAAATGACTGACACCAGCCTTCTCTATCTTCCCACACTTTCCCTGGAGTTCTACACTGGGGTGTACCCCTAACCCCCTCTTCCCCAGATAATCGTTCGTGTGTGTATGTGTGTGTATGCGTTCTATTTGAAGACTCACCCCCAAAATGCAGCAGTAGCAGCAGTCTTGTTGTTGGTGTCCAGTCTGGCTGCCTCAAAGATGGGGTGGGGGCGGCAAGGATGGGGGGCGGCAGGGAATGGGGTTGGGGGAGGGGTGGGATTTGAGGCAGTGTTGGACAGGGTTGGGGAAAGGGCAGGGGTGGGGTCAGTATTGGAAGGGGTTGGGGGTAGGCAGGGGTGCGGGGGCTCGCACACGGTGTGCTGCTGCCTCGTCTCCTGAATGGGGAGCGGACTTAACAGAAAACTCCGAGCCCCAGAGGAAAGGCATTGAATCAATTAACCGAATAATCAATTATCTGAACAAAATACTACCATCTCATTCAGATAATTGAGGTTCCTCTGTAAACCTGTTGGACTATAACCTGGTGTTGTATGATTTTTAACTTTGTACACCCCAGTCCAACACCTGCACCTCCAAATCAAGCTATATTTATTACTGTCCCTGATAGCAAGAAGTGGTCACACTAGGAGAAATAGAGAATGATAATTTCTGCAGATGCTTATGTGGTACTTCCAACGCACAAAAACAACCCAGGGAGCTTCACAAAGATGCTAAATGAAAAAGGATGCTGGGCCCAAAGAAGACCTTTCATCATCAGCTTCATCAGAAAACAAGGTGATTTTTAAATTTAACAGATGTATTAAAAGAGAGCAAGAACTAAAGCTGAATTTAGTGGTGATTATAAAGTGCTGGACTTTCTTGCTAAACAAACAGTTTGCTTTAAAAAAACAAAGTGCTAGGGGAACTCAGCAGGTCTGGCAGCATCTGTGGAGAAGCACATTGAACCTGAGTTTCTCCAGCACTTTCTGTCTTTGTTTCAGATCTCCAGCATTCGCAGTTCTTAGATATATTTCAGACACAGTTGTGCGTGGTGTGGAAGAAGAAGAAGACAATGCTGAAAAGGCTGAGTCAGAGTCTGGGATACTTGTAGTACTCAAGGTGATTTTAAAGACAGTGAAAGGAGAGATCAGGAAATCAGTGCCTCTCTCCAAACATAGGTATTCACAACATTGGCCACTGCTTTGACCTAGCATTGAGCTTTTGGCTCTGTATCACATTATCAAGTGCTGTGTGTCAGGTAAAAAAACAAGGACGATGATGATGCCACAAGAGATGGAGCAGACACTGAGGACTGCATTTTGCCTGGACTGAAGCTAATTCTTCAGTATTCCAGCTTAATTAACCCAGAACAGGACTGGGGGTGGAGAAAGTGGATGGTGAAAAAGCAGGGATGAATACAGTGGCCTGGAAAGTATGGATTGTGTAGGCTGTGGGTGAGGAGCATAGTTTGGATGGTTCCACATTGTCTGTAGGAGAAGATTCCTGTCAGAGAATGTGAGTTGACAGGAATTCTGATAAACAATCTCCATCAATATTTAACATAAGCAATGTTGGAAATCTGAAAGAAATATACTCCAGAGGCTGGTATCTGTCACCAAGTCACCCTTTATTTACACATGGAGAGTCCTTGACACTGATCCAGCTCCCTCAGAGCCAGGATGTCTGACACTCCTGTTTTTTTAAAAAACTTTTTCTTCTCTTTTCAGTGAAAAACAACAGGTGTACAAATCTTTATTCAATTTCCACCACCAGGAAAAAAGGAAACACCTAAGTGGCCAGTGACAAGCAGTTCACTTCTCATCAAAGGGCAATGCTGCATAATCAAACAGTGAAGGGGAGGGCAGGGATTAAATCAAAATAGAGTTGAAAGGGGAAATAATACACTTCACTCCCAGCGGTGCTCACCTTTCTCTGAAAATCTCGAGGATGTTGGTGGACACAGCGTGATCTTGGGTTAGTGGTGCTGGAAGAGCACAGCAGTTCAGGCAGCATCCAAGGAGCAGCGAAATTGATGTTTCGGGCAAAAACCCTTCATCAGGAGTAAAGGCAGAGAGCCTGAAGCGTGGAGAGATAAGCTAGAGGAGGGTGGGGGTGGTGAGAAAGTTGCATAGAGTACAATAGGTGAGTAGGGGAGGGGATGAAGGTGATAGGACAGGGAGGAGAGGGCAGAGTGGATGGGTGGAAAAGGAGATAGGCAGGTAGGACA
>NC_057741.1:33101050-33129853 GCF_004010195.1 Chiloscyllium plagiosum | reverse complement strand
AGCTGGGGCCCATATGTGTGCCCATGGCTACCCCTTTGGTCTGGAGGAAGTGGGAGGATTCGAAGGAGAAATTGTTAAGGGTGAGGACCAGTTCGGCCAAACGAATGAGAGTGTCGGTGGAAGGGTACTGTTGGGGACGTCTGGAGAGGAAAAAAACGGAGGGCTTGGAGGCCCTGGTCATGGCGGATGAAGGTGTAGAGGGATTGGATATCCATGGTGAAGATGAGGCATTGGGGGCCGGGGAAACGGAAGTCTAGAGGAGGTGGAGGGCGTGGGTGGTGTCTCGAATATATGTGGGGAGTTCCTGGACTAGGGGGGATAGGACAGTGTCGAGGTAGGTAGAGATGAGTTCAATGGGGCAGAAGCATGCTGAGACAATGTGTCGGCCAGCGTGATCTTCTCCAGGGACACCTTGGACTGACATACCCGTGAGAGAGGGGCAGGCAGTCAGCCATAACTACGCCCTCCACGGCCTGCTGCCTGGACCTGTTTACAGCCAGTTTGGCCAGGCCCAGGAGCAGACCCACGAAGAGGTCCTCTGACCGACCCTCCCTCCCCCACACGGGATGCCCAAGGATCAGGAGCATGGGACTGAAGTGCAACCAAAAACAGAGAGGAAGGTCTTTAAGTAAATCAAAAAGGGAGTGCAAACACCCATACCCAATATAAATATGGTCCACGGACTCCACAGCAGAAAAAGCAGTTGGGCTGGGGGTCCATGAACTACCGCAATCTGCAGTTGCAGGGGACTGCCAGGTGCAGCATCCTCCACCCCAGGTCTCCAATAGAAAGGGGGAAGACTCCCACATAGAGAGTCCTCCATTGGGGATCTCCACCACCCAAGTGTGACTGGGCAGTGGATGAGGGAGAAGAGATGGATGGTGTGCAATAGCAGTCTGTACAGGGCCCACCGTGATACATCCCTAAAAGGGACAAAACTAAAATCCCAGAGGTGGCTCAGGTTCTGGGGATTCCCGGGGACACTTCTGTTCTTATCTGTCACCTATGGTTACCTGATTTGGACTAAATTAACAGTCCCATCAGGAAACTTAGTCTATGAGGTCCACCTCACTGACCTTGTCACAATCACTACTTTCCCACCACACTAAGTCCAACGACATAGGCTGTTCTTTTTAGCTCCTTCTGAGGCATCTTAGCACCGGGTCAGGTTTGTCCAACTCTATCTCTGATATTATTGATGTGTAGCACACAGTAGCTCACCTCTTGCACTCAGAGCATCTCGGAAGAAATTCATTCTCCTCTTCAGGCAGGAATAGCTTCAAGGAGTCAACATACGCCATGTTGCTTGATGGATAGGAAGAATACAAGAGTTCCAGAATAGTCAGAAAGGCAATCGAGGAGACGAACACGGTTTGCGACTTTGCAGCTTTCATATCATTCATGTGTTTTTCAGGACTGTCGCACCTATCTGAATTTTATATGTCACTGGACCTGACCTCATGGTGACCACGGAGAAAATGAGGACCACAGATGCTGGAGATCAGAGTCAAAATGTGTGGCACTGGAAAAGCACAGCAAGTCATGCAGCATCCAAGAAGCAGGAGAGTCGACGTTTTGTGCATAAGCCCTTCATCAGGAGTGATTATTAGAGCCCACCACTAAATTCAGCCTGAAGTTACAGGTGGTACTGTCTTGTCCTCTTTAAGTGGACCTAGCAGGTTTTGTGGTCTGATATTATTACAAATTTACGTCCATAAAGGCATTGGTGGAACTTTCTAACCCTAAATATAATTGCCAAGCCTTCCTTCTCTATCAGGGCATACGTACGCCCTGCATTAGTTGAAGTCCTGGATGTATACCACTATTGGACATTCCTCTCCATTGGGCCACCTATGAGCTACTACTACCAAATACCAAAAGGAGAGGCATTCTATGTCAATACCAGATCTCGCTTGGGATCATAGTGTGTCAACATCTTACAGGGTGCTAGTGGTTTCTTCAGTTCCCTGAAAGCTATGGCTTGGCTATGTGACCATGTCCAAGGCTGACCCTTTTTTGAAGGTTGATGCAAAGGTGCCAAGATGGAGGTCAGGTTATGTTTGAACTTTCTGTAATAATTCACCAGACCAAGGAAACACCTGAGCTCCAGGAGAGATGTGGAAGGCAAGGCACCTTTGTTCACCCTCACTCTATCTTCCAAAGGGTGTAATTCGGTCTTGTCAAATCTGTAACCGAAATAGATCACTTGGGGTTCCTGGAACACATTTTTTCCCTTTTAAGGCAAATGCCTGCCTGAGATCAATGTCTAAGAACTATATTCAAGTTTCTAAGTGCTCCTTATTGATCTGCCCTCTCATGAGCACATTATCTCGATAAATGGCGACCTGGGGCAGACCTTGTAAAATGTTCTCCACGTCTGCTGATGGTATCCCGAACGGCAGTCTCATATCTTGATACAAACCCTTATGGGTATTAACTGTCACATACTTCTAAGAAACCTCATCTAACCGCAATTGCAAGTACGTATGGCTCATGTCCAGCTTCGAGAACGACAGCCCCCTGCCAGCTTTGTGTATAAATTCTCAATGCAAGATATTGGGCATTTATCGAGTTGTGACAAGCAGTTTACCATTATTTTTAAATAGGAGAAAGTGAGAACTGCAGATACTGGAGCTCAGAGTCGAGAGTGTAGTGCTGGAAAAGCACAGCAGGTCAGGCAGCATCTGAGGAGCTGGAGATTTGTTGTTTCGGGCATAAGCCCTTCATCATTTCCTGATGAAAGGCTTATGCCCGAAACGTCGATTCTCCTGCTCTTCGGACGCTGCCTGACCTGCTGTGCTTTTCCAGCACTACACTCTCGACATTTGTTTTAAATCCCCGCAGAGGCAATCCAACCTATCAGGCTCCATAATTGGTATGGCCTATGCTGCCCATTCCACAAACTAGACTGTTTTGATGACTCCTTCATTTTCCAGCCTTCAGTAATGCAAATGGCACTAGGTAGGCCTTGCAGAACCATGAAATACCTTCCAGGTCAACATGCAAGGTGGTCTTAGCTCCTTTGATAGTCCCTAGGCCTTCCTGAAAAACTTCTGGGTATTTAATTAGGACTTCACTCCGGCAGCCATTTTCGAATCAAAAAATGTTGAGCCAATTTGCATGAATCTGTCTCATCCAATTTCACCCCATGAAGCTTGGGCCCGAGCCCTTTACTACAGTCAGTGGTAAATGAACCAACTGCTTCTCATCAGAGATCAGAACCAAAGTTAAGCCTTAATCTGCAAAGGTTTCCCGGTATAGGTTCTTAGTCGAGCCGAGATCTCGCACACGAGAGTTGGAGTCCAAAGCGAATTTTGTTCAAGACTGGTTCTGCATTCACTGAACAGCCATACCAGTATTGGCTTCTATTAGAACTGGCTGACCATTTAACCAGATGTTTATTTTGATTGGTTCTGATATGGATGTTGCTAAGAAATTTAACTGCTCCAAACTTTATGTCAGTGAACTTTCCAGGGTGTGCACTCTCCTGGACATAGGCCTATAAATTCTCTTACTCCATTTAGGCCCAGTGGCATTCTTTTACTTTAGCGAGCCCACATTCCAACAACAATTACAATGGCTTGCCAACGCAGATCCTGCTGAATATTTTAAGCATTTGGCCGAGGCTTAGCTTGTTTTGGGGTTTTGCTGTGAGCTGACCGAGAGTCCCTTTGTTCAGGATATTTCCTGAGTGAGGCTATGCAATTGCCTTCACTCAAGTAGAGTTCCCTAATCTCCTTTGGACTGGGGACAGAGTCCATTTCCATCAGAGTACCACGCAACTATTAGGCTCCAGTTGCCACGTTTTCCAATGATCAAGTCAGTTGCAGTGCCCGTTTGAAGTCCAGTTGGGTTTCAGCTTGCATGGTTATATTATTAATCCCACATCTCAAACAGTCTCTCAGCATCTCATTAAGGGGTGAACCAAACTCACATGCCTCTGCCAGTTATCTTGACCTCACCAAATTTCCAATATGGATTCCCCTTGTTCTTAAACTGCTGACTAAACTGATAGCATCTTAGAATTTGAGGTGGCTTGGGGTCATAATATTCATTAACTTAACCCATCAACTCATGAAAGGTTTAGCATCTGATGCCTCAGGGAAAGTTAGGTTCCTAACAACTGAAAATGCTAAGGGTCCAAAAGCTGGTAGGAGAATTACCATTGCTTTTCATCTGCTCCAATATCATGTGCCTGGGAAAAAAAACACGTTCTTTCCACATACACGATCCAATGGGTCAAGCTTTCCAAATAATGGCACGATGTCAGAAATGCTCAACTCAAAATGGCTGTTGCAAGCAAACTTCTTCAGGAGCATGCTTTTATCTTGTTACCACTGAAATATCTCAATAGAGGCCAATACCCCGCACCAAGTCACCCTTTATTTACAAGTGAACAGTCCTTGACTCTGATCCAGCCCCATCAGAGCTCGATGTAAGAGTGAACAGGATGCCTGACACTCCTGTTCTTATCTTTCAGCCAGGACTCCCTGATTACGGCTGTTAATCTGGCCCAATTAGGAATCTCATATTCCACAAGGTCCGCTTGGCTGACCTTGTTACAATCGCTACAGTAGCAAACCATTTCAGATATCGTGAAGCAGAGAGATTTATGGAAGGAATACCAGAGCTTAAGGACCAGGCAGAGTGATGGCAGAGCAGTGGAGCCATAAAAAAATCACAGCTCACGCAAGAAGTGCAAATGTCTCAGTGGGTTGTCAGGCTGAAAGAGCTTACAGAGCTAAAAAAGGGTGTGAAAATGAGAAAACATGTACTGTCCAATGACCAATATCAGTCACTTATGAGTTAATTAGTGTCAACTCATGCTCAGCACATGCAAGTTACTACTTTGATTCTGGAAAATGCTTTGAGCTAAGGAAGCAACCCTGATGACGATCCCAAAAGTTTAACAGAACAACAAGCTCATTTAACCAAGTGACTCTAATCAACATATGGCATTTTTTAAAAATGCGCAACTAATAATCCCTGAGCAAGTTTTTTTTGAAATTTCTTACTGCTGCTAATTGAATTGTTCAAAGGAAATTAAGATTTGGAGATGCCGGTGTTGGACTGGGGTGTACAAAGTTAAAAATCACACAACACCAGGTTATAGTCCAACAGGTTTAATTGGAAGCACACTAGCTTTCGGAGCGACACTCCTTCATCAGGTCATCAATCACCAGGTGAAGGAGCGTCGGTCCGAAAGCTAGTGTGCTTCCAATTAAACCTGTTGGACTATAACCTGGTCTTGTGTGATTTTTAACAAAGGAAATTAAAGCATTGTGTTGCCCAGAAATTAAAGCACACACAAAATATACAACTGTCTGGATTTTTCAAAAAGCTACATGCTTCATCTTTTTCGGTAAAAATTGTAGCTCACAACCTTGGGTAGCTCACAACACTGAGTATCTGAGTGCTTGCAAGAACACTGTCGACAGATGAGTCGGTGAGAGGATTCTCTTGTCTGAGGACTCTAGAAAGCAAGTCTCAATTTCAGAATAAGGGGTCATCCTATTTGGAATAGGAAAGGAGATTGTGTCTTCACTCAAATGTTTGTGAATATTTGGAATTCCTTACCCCAGTGGGCTGTGGAGTTTGAATAAACAAATACATTCAAGAGAGGAATCGACAGATCATCAGGTACCAAGGAAATGAAAGAATATGGGGGTGCTGCAGTAGAGGAGAAGTGCAAGGAGAGCAAATGATTTACACCTGATCCTAATCTGAATATTCTTACATTCTTAAAGTGACATTTTGTAAATGTGCGTATTCATCTCAATACGTGTACTATCATTACAATATTTGCTTGTTACTGTGACACCACTTCTGTATATGGTTCTCTTCTGCAGACTTACCTCATTTCAGTTGTCATTTATTTTGTGATTAGATTTAGTGTTTGGAGTACAGATTTGCATTACATTATTTTTAACAATGACCTGCTCAGTTGCAAAATTTCTGTAAATCTCTCTGAAAGCATCCTGTTAATTCAAATACCCTAGTGTCCCCAAAACTTGGTTGCCATTTTTTGGGATGCGCGTTTTACTTTTAATATATTTACTTAGATCATTCATAACTACTTGAGACAGCAGACGTCCCTATCCATTACTTTGACATAAACTACACTGTAGTAAGAATCTTATTGTCCTGATTCTTTTATAATAACTGATGTGCCTTTTGTACTGTTGTGATTATCTGACGCAGGCTTTGTGATTTATACAAGTTACTTTATTCATGAGGAAAACAATTTGGGAATGTTTCAAACCAATTCTCAGCTGATGTCTGCTGACAATATTTATTTATTTCATGTGGCACGGACCACTTAGATTCAGAATTAAGTTGTTCCAACCACATGCATTATTCAAGAAATAAACACACCTTTTGCTTCATTACTGCATATTCAACTGTAGAAGGCAAGAATGTTGCTGCTACAATGAGGTAGTTTTGCTAAGTATTCTTATCCAGTGTATGTTGTTAAATTGTCAGTAAAATGTGACTTATGCTGCACCTTATTAAATAGCAGCAGATTAAATCATTCTTGAAATAGACAGGGTATTGGAATGCATCTGGTTCAATTTCTGCAGCATTACTGGGAAACCTTAGGCTAGATCAGTATTGGGTGTTGGATTCTATGAACATTTATAAGACCATAAGCCCATAATATATAGGAACAAAATCAAACTACTCAGCCCATCGAGTCGACTCCACCATTAAGTCATGGCTAATGTATTCGTCAACTTCATTCTCCTGCCTTCTCCCTAGGATCCTTGATCTCATTAGCAATCAAGAATCTCTTTCTTTCAGAAATAAACTTGAGGACCTAGCTTCCACAGCCCTCTGCAACAATGAGTTCATCACATTAACCACCCTCTGACTGAAGAAATTCCTGCTCAGCTCAGTCCAAAAGGGGCGTCCCTTCAGTCTGAGACTGTGCCATCGAGTCCATGTCTCACTTAATAGTGGAAACATCTTCTCCAAGTCCATTCTGTACTGGCTTTTAGCATTCTGACTTAGTTTCAATCAGATCTGCCCTCATTCTTCAAAACTCCATTGAATACAGACCCAGAGTCTTCAAACGTTCCACTTGATAAGTCCTTCATTGCCAGGATCATTCTTGTGAATCTCCTCTGGACCGCCTCCAATGGCAATCTATCCGCCCTTAGATAAGGGGCCCAAAACTGATCATAATATTCTAAATGCGGTCTGACCAGAGTGCTGTACAGACTCAGAGGCACTCTGCTCTTGTATTCTCAACCCACATCCTACATTGCGTGACAGACAATTAATGAGCTTTCCTTTAAAGCAGAGCAGCTTGTGAATGTCCAGAATGAAGGCTCTTGAAGCTGGAAGGCCATTTCGAGAGGAGAGCTTCCATGCCAGCCTGCAGTTTTGCCTCCTGATCTGCCACTGAGAAGTCACTTCCATGAAGCTAAAGTGGAATATGCTGACTGCAAGAGTCTGGAGGACAAATGGAAAACACCAGCCTCCCTCCTTGAATCAGCCTTAACAGGCTCTTATCCAACCAGATCAGCTACCTATATTTACCCCTGACTAATGCACCTTACCTACAAATTCCTGAACACTTATGAGCAATTTAGCACAGCCAATTCACTTAACCTGCACATCTCCGGACTGTGGGAGGATACCGAAGCATCTGGGAGCAACCCACACAGACACAGGAAGAACGTACAAACTCCACACAGACAGTCACCTGAGGCTGGAATTGAACTTGAGTCCCTCACGCTGTAAGGCAGCAGTACTAACCATTGAGCCACCGTGCCACCCCAATCTTCAATATAAACTGCCTTCTCCTAACCTTTTACTGTGCCCTCATTCTATGCAAGGAAAAGGAATATATGTTAAAATTTGTGCTTATTGTTGAATTACCCAGAAGCTTGGGGAGCCACTAGTCCCCTAGGTGCATTCTCAATGGCAATTCCTCAGAGTTGGCTCAACCTCTTTGCTCCTGTAGGATAAATAAGCACAAGGCAAAAAAGCTTTGGCAACATGTCTTTCCTTTCACTAATTCAAGTTTTGTACTACCAAGTGACTCATGGATATCAACTGACTGTTAATCAAATTCTATACCCATTACTGGATCAGTCCATTGTTATCTACTGTGTCCTACCTCATCATCTTTATTCAATCACCCATATTCCATTCTAAAACAGCCTTAGTATTTCAGGGCTTCTATATTGCTTCATACAATACAATAATCATTTGGATCTTTGATGAAACTTCACTCCCACTGCCTCCCTATTCTTCCTCATCATTTGGACACCAAAAGTGCAAAACAGTACTTCAACAGTATTGCAAATGGGGCTTTCAACTAACAATGATGGGGGTCAACAAATTTAAAGTCTGAAGGAAAAGTCAAAGTTGCACAGCGGAATGGCACTTTGAGTAAAATCAAGCAGATTGTGCCAAGAAGGGTCAGAGTGTTTGATAACAATACAGTGACTAATGGCCCATCTGAAAAAAAGAGTAACAAGTGAAAATGGAGGATGCTTAATTGGAATGTGCAAAATGCATTTCAGAGCACAGATAAAGATAAATGTGTCACTTATTTTTTGAAGAGGTAACAAAGATAATTGATGAGGGAAGGGATATGGATGCAGTTTATATGGACTTTCGAAACGTATTAGATAAAGTCCCAAATGGCAGATTGGTACAAAAATTAAAATCACTTCGGATTCAGGGTGGGCTGGCTGAATGGATAGAAAACTGGTTTGGTCATAGAAGACAGAGAGTTGTGGTGGAAGGGTGTTTTTCAGAATGGAGACCGGTAACTACTGACATTCCAGTCTTAGGTCCTCTGTTGTTTGTAATACTTATAAATGATCTGTAGGAAAATGTGGGTGGTCTGATTAGTAAATTTGCAGATAACATAAAAATTGGAGTTGCTGATAGTGCTGAAGATTGTGAAAGGATACAACAGGATATAGATAGATTGGTGACTTGGGCACAGACTTCTGCTATTTATAAACAAATGCTAAGTGATGCATTTTGGAGAATAACACTTAGGTGTGAATTATACTCTAAATGGCAGAAACCTTAGGAACATTAACATACAGACGGATCTGAGCGTGCAAGTGCACAGCTCCCTAAAAATGGCAACACGGGTGGTCAGTGTGATTAAGACGGCGTATGGCATTCTTGCCTTCATTGGCCGGGGCATGGAGTACAAGAGTTGGCAAAACATGTTGCAGCTAAAGTCCATAAAAAATCCTTGTTAGGCCGCATTTGGAGTATTGTCTGCAGTTTTAGTCACCATAGTACCAGAAGGACGTGGACGCTTTGGAGAGTTTGCAGACAAGCTTTACCTGGTCTCGAGGGAACTGGCTCTGAGGAAAGGTTAAAAAAAAAACTAGGATTCTTTTCATTGGAAAGACGGTGGCCGAGAGGAGACCTGATAGAGCTCTACAAAATTATGGCAGGTATAGATCGGGTGGATAGTCAGAAGCTTTTGCCCAGGGTAGAAGTTTCAATTACAAGGCGGCACAGGTTCAAGGTGAGAGGGGGAACGTTTAACAGAGATGTGTGGGGACGTTTTTCACCCAGAGTGTGATAGCAGCCTGTAATACATTGCCAGAAGTGGTGGTGGAAACAGGCTGGTTGGGAATATTTAAGAGGCATCTGGATGGTTACATGAATAGGGAGGGAAGAAAGGAATATGGACCAAATAAGGCCAGAGGTATTTTTTAAGTTTAGGTAGGGCATGATGATCGGCACAGGCTTGGAGGATTGAAAGGCCTCTTCCTGTGCCGTACTTCTCTTTTGTTCCTTTTGTTCTTGATGCTCTGAGATTTAATATGCTTGGTACTTGTGCATTTTTAAATGAATGGTAGATGCTGAAAGTAAATGTGTAATCATTATATTTCCCAGATCTCTCGTGTGTTTGAACCAGTAGTCAAAAGATTCTGGAAATAAAGGATCTGTTTCAAGTAGAAACTTAAATGTTTATTTAGAAATGGTAAACAATTGATTAAACAGTGTTAAAACTTTGAGACGTAGACCGTTCATCATTAAGGATTCTTTAATTTCTTAGTTGTGACCAAAGCCCCTCAATTCCTCATAAATCTGAGATCAGAAAATCTTGAAATATTAGAGATGCATGCCATTTTCTAAATTTTCAAAATCTCCCTGTAAATAAATCCAATTTGCCAATTGACTAGTTAATCATAAATCTGTACTAGCATATTCTACCTATCACTGGCATCACATGAAGAAAGTATTTTGCAACCTGAAGTCAATGCTGTCTTTTTAGGATTCCTGCCAGCTGGTTAGATGAACTTGCATTCTCAATAATAAGATTGTTCGCGCTCCATAACTAAAACAGAAAGGAGGTGGTAATAGAAAAACTGTATATTTCTTCTCACTCACTGCTTTTCTCATTCTTTGAATCAAAAGGCAATTCTACTAATCTTGTTCATAAAGGGATATTCACACAAAATTTAACTCAAAATGCTGGGAAGTTAAATAATCATCTCACAAGTCCCAAAGGTCTTGTCAGGTTAAGTGTCAGTGGGAAAGTACGAGTTCATACTTGACCATTGATCATTGGATAGACAGTTATTAAAGAACTGTTAAATTCAAAGAAAAAGGCCAAGTGAATTGTCAGAAGTGTTGGGAATATAATTAATTTTTTGGTCGAAAATTCACTTTGTAACCCATTAGGAAATAAAATGACACCTGCTCTCCTCAAAATTGCTATTTTCGATAGTGGAAATCCTGCTGGGTTTTCAAAAGGTGTCAGAAAGAAGTAATGGTGCAATTAATCCTCAGAATTTCACTCCTCAAAAGAACCAGTGGAAGGCTAAATTGGCATGTCTTGCTACAAAGGAAGTTTTCAATATCTTTTACCTATCTGAGACTCCCTTAGCTGAACACAGCTTCTAACAGGTGTTCGGAGGTTCAAGAGTGATCCAATAATTTTATAGAGCTTGCACAAAATTAGCAAACTTTTACTTGGTTTGAACCAACAGACAAAAGACTGCAAATAAAAGGATCTGTTTTTCGTCAGAAAGTTAAATGCTTAGTTGGAGATGGTATAAAATTGATGAAAGCATGTTAAAAATACAATATATTCATCTTTAAGGAGACTTTAATTTGTTAATTGTGAGCAAAGCCACTCCCTTTGGGGCAAGGAGATATTGGATTTATCATCCATCCTGAAGGTCAACAATGGCTGGGGTGTTCATCCACCTCGAGGACTGACATTCCTAAAATCAGGAATGAGAGCTGGCAGCAGAGGGAGTAGCCTGCAATTCAACTCTGTCCTTCTCTCTTGAGGTGACCAGGCGTTTTGATTTTTTAAATAGTTTATAATAGTAAGGGCTACAGCATTCTCAGCTATGCACAATAAGGTGAAGGGCCATGACTTTTAAGCTCATTGCATGTTCATGGAAGAAAAGAAAAATAACATTGTAATAACCATTTAAGGGAAGTCCTCTATCAATTCTTCAGAGGGTAACGGGTAGGTTTGAAGTATAGGTGACCAGGAAGAAAGAGGGATGGGGACAATCTTCTCGAGGGCTGATGATGGGCAAAGGGCATCCTCTGAAAATAATAATCACTTTTCTGCCATAATTTTAAAAAAAAATTAATAAAAAAGGCTGCCTAAGAATAATAGGGGGTTATGGTAGGGAATTTTAACTTTCCAAACATAGACTGGGACTGCCATAGTGTTAAGGGTTGAGATGGAGAGGAATTAGTTAAGCATGTACAAGAACATTTTCTGATTCAGTATGTGGATGTACCTACTAGAGAAGGTGCAAAACTTGACCTACTCTTGGGAAATCAGGCAGGGCAGGTGACTGAGGTGTCAGTGGGGGAGCACTTTGGAGCCAGCGACCATAATTTTAAAATAGTGTTGGAAAATGATAGACCAGATCTAAAAATTGAAGTTCTAAATTGGAGAAAATCCAATTTTGATGGTATGAGGCAAGAACTTTCAAAAGCTGATTGGGGGCAGATGTTCGCAGGTAAAGGGATGGCTAGAAAATGAGAAGCCTTCAAAAATTAGATAACAAGAGTCCAGAGAAAGTACATTTCTGTTAGGGTGAAAGGAAAGGCTGGTAGGTATAGGGAATGCTGGATGACTAAAGAAATTGAGGGTTTGCTTAAGAAAAAGGAGGAAGCATGTGTCAGGTGTAGACAGGATAGATGAGTTAATCTATAGAAGTGTAAAAAGGATGCAGGATTATCAGGAGGGCAAAAAGGGGACATGAATTAGCTTTAGCAAATAAAGTTAAGGAGAATCCAAAGGGTTTTTACAAATACATTAAGGACAAAAGAGTAACTAGGGTGAGAATAGGACCCCTCAAAGCTCAGCAAGGCGGCCTTTGTGTGGAGCCACAGGAGATGGGGCAGATACTAAACGAGTATTTTGCATCAGTGTTTATTGCGGAAATGGATATGCAAGATATAGAATGTAGGGAAATAGATGGTGACATCTTGAAAAATGTGCATATTCTAAAGGAGAAAGTGCTGGATGTCTTGAAACGCATAAAAGTGGATAAACCCCCAGGACCTGATCAGGGGTACCCTAGAACTCTGTGCGAAGCTAGGGAAGTGATTGCTGGGCGTCTTGCTGAGATACGTGTATCATTGATAGTTACAGGTGAGGTGCCAGAAGACTGGAGGTTGGCTAACATGTTGCCACTATTTAAGAAAGGTGGTAAGGACAAGCCAGTGAACTATAAGCCTGATATCAGTGCTGGGCAAGTTGTTGGAAAGAATCATGAGGGACAGGATTTCCATGTATTTGAAAAGGCAAGGACTGATTAGGGATAGTCAACATGGCTTTGTGCATGGGAAATCATGTCTCGCAAACTTGACTGAGTTTTTTGAAGGAGTAACAAAGAGGATCGATGAGGGCAGAGCGGTAGACATGCTGTATATGGACTTCAGTAACTTGTTCGACAAGGTTCCCCATGGGAGACTGGTTAGCAAGGTTAGCCCCTGTGGAATACAGGGAAAACTAGCCATTTGGATACAGAACTGGCTCAAAGATAGAAGACAGAGGGTGGTGGTAGAGGGTTGTTTTTCAGACTGGAGGCCTGTGACCAGTGGAGTGCCACAAGGATCGGTGCTGGGTCCACTACTTTCTGTCATGTATATAAATGATTTGGATGTGAGTATAAGAGGAATATTTAGTAAGTTTGCAGATGACACCAAAATTGGAGGTATCGTGGACAGTGAAGAATGTTACCACAGATCTTGATCAGATGGGCCAATGGGCTAAGGAGTGGCAGATGGAATTTAATTTAGATAAATGCGAGGTACTGTTTTTTCTTTTATTGGTGTGTTTTCTTTTATTGGTGAGAGTACTGAGTACATGAGTTGGGAGGTCATATTGCAGCTGTACAGGACATTGGTTAGGCCACTTTTGGAATACTGAGTGCAATTTTGGTCTCCTTCCTATCGGAAAGATGTTGTGAAACTTGAAAGGGTTCAGAAAAGATTTACAAGGATGTTGCTGGGATTTGAGATATAGAGAGAGGTTGAATAGACTAGGGCTGTTTTCCCTGGAGCATCGGAAGCTGAGGGGTGACCTTATAGAGATTTATAAAAACATGAGGGGCATGGATAGGGTAACTAGACAAGGTCTTTTCCCTGGGGTGGTGGAGTGCAGAACTAGAGGGCATAGGTTTAGGGTGAGAGGGGAAAGATATAAAAGAGTTCTAAGAGGCAACTTTTTCACAGAGGATGGTGCGTGTGTGGAATGAGCTGCCAGACGAATTGGTGGAGGCTGGTACAATTGCAACATTTAAAAGGCATCAAGATGGGTATATGAATAGGAAGGGTATATGAATAGGAAGGGTTTGGAGGGATATGGGTCGGGTGCTGGCTGGTGGGACTAGATTGGGTTGAGTTATCTGGTAGGCATGGACGAGTTGAACCTAAGACTCTATGACTCTACTCCTGTTCATGCCATCCATCTTACCATACAAGCAACATAATATTAGGGTCATCTGACCTTTTAACCAAGACTTATTTTAGATGCTCTCTGGCTATAAAAGAACACATTTGGCAGGGGTATGCAATCCAGTTTACACCACCTACACTAATTGTTTGTGAATGATGCAGCCAAGTATATGTTTTGCATTGCACAAAGGGAACAACAGCAAATTGGCATGGAACGGATATTATATTGTGTGAGCCAATGGGTAGAGCTTCAATAGTGCCAGAAACAGTATACACACAGAGAGATAACTTTGACGTTAAGTGATATATCAAACAAGGAGTGTTGAATCAATCACCTAATAACACCAGTCAATTTCATTTTGACTGACTGCAGAAATGAGAAACAAGAGAGGTCCTTCGCAGGTGGTTCAGTCAATTTTCCTATTTTAACATTTATTCAGGATATGTGAGCATTGCTGGACAGGCCAGCATTTATTGTCCATCCCTAATTGCCCAGAGGACAGTTCAAAATCAACAACATTGCTGTAAATCTGGGGTCAAATGTAGGCCAGCAGATTTCTTTCCTAAAGATTTCCTTCCCAATATTTTACAGCAATTAGAAGTGGCTACATGATGTGTGCTGTTTAATTCCGTATTTGTTTTACTGAATTCAAATTTCACCATCTGCCACTGTGGGATTCGAACCTATGGCAGAAAAGATTCGCCTGATTATCTGGATTTCCAGACCCGCGACATTACTGCTACACCACTATCTCAACTTAATAATATTGACCATCTGTGGGCTGCGTCTAAAACAATGCCATATTCCCTCAGCATGAGTCTTGATTTTCATGGTCAGGTCTCTGCATAGGACCTCAACCAAAGGCATTCTGACTCAGGGACAAGAGCTCCCCACACAGAAAACCACTGATAGCAAGTCAGCTGTAAGAAAGCAATTTGTAGTCTGTTAAAATTTACATTTGATCACAGTTAAAGAAGGCCAATGCTGTAACTTGCTTCACGGATATAAGCGTGGTGTTTTGAAGCCTACACAAAAAAAACTTATTCATTCCACACTTTGGTTTAACATGCAGTTCATATAATGTTCCTCTACCTCAATAGTGGACTGGTTGTCACTAAGGAATATGTACTCAGGTCTCTGGTAGGAATTAAAAACTCATCCTTACATCACACTATTCAAAACATTTGAGGTGAAGAGAGCCCTGGAACCATACATTGCAAAACCTGTGTTGGACCACAGTATTATAGATGATCCAGACACAGAACTCAAGTGAATGCAAAAGCAGTCTCCCAGCATTACCACCTTTGCTCCCATGAACATATCTGGACACTGAATGAATGGTCATAACGTCCAAGTTAGTTCAGGTGTCTTAAACACATTTTACACCCTTTGTTACACAAGCTTTGTTCTGACAGGGAGTAGAATTCCTTATCCAAATAAAAAAATGTTGGAAACAATGAATCAAAAAAGCTTCTGTGGTATGACGAAAGATGGCATTAACAATTCAGATTCCTGACCTTTGGCCAAAAGTAGCTCCCACAAAAGATCAAATTGAAATCTGCATTCCACTCACCACAGATGCATCCTGACCTGCAGAATACTGAGAATTTTACAGTTTAACTTCATCTCTCTTGGAATCGTCACTGCCCACAGGGTTTAAGGAAGACCGAACAACAAACCAAGCCAAATTTGTTTGCAACTACAAGGAATGGTTGAAATTGAAATGCTGCTGCAATTGTATTTCATACAAGTGTAAAATATATTTACTGCTATGATTTAAAACAGCTCCTGGCTATCTCATTAGCAACTTCACTGATGCCAATGGAGATTTATATTGGCTGGGAAGGCAGGATGGTAAAATGGGTGGTTTGCATGATTCCACATAACTGATGGTGCTACTTGCAATGAATTCCACTGCACAGACTTGAATAAACAACTAAGTTGATACCTCAGTGTAGTAATGAACGTGTCTCAGAAGAAGTACTATCTTTTGGATGATATGATGTACTGGACCACCATATGTGCTCTCAGTTGCTGAAGCAATGCATTCCAGTTTGCAGCAAGATCTGGACAATATTCAGCCTTGTGCTGATTAGTGGCAAGTAACATAATGACCATTTCCAATAAAAGAAAATTTAACCAGTTCTCCTTGACATTCAGTGGCATTACTGTCACTGAATTCCCTATTATTAAAATCCTGAGATTACCATTGACCAGAAACTGAAGGGGACAAGCTAAAGCTTCAAAAACAAGTCAGAGACTATGCATGATGTAGGAGGTAATTCAGCTCCTGACTCTCTACAGCATTTCCACCATCTACAAGGTACAAATCAACAGCTAAATGGAGTACTTTCCATTTGCCTGGATGGGTGCCGCTCCAGTAATACTCAAGAATTTGAACAGTCCAGAACTTGATTGGTACATTATTCTCCATCTTGAACATTCACTTCCTTCACAATGCACAATGGTAGCAGGCAGTGCCAATTAGAACATGCACCACTGTAACTCTGTAGCATGTCTACTTTGACAACATCTTCCAATCCTGTGACCTCATCCATCTAGAAGGAGAAGGGCAGCAGACAGAGGGAAACACCACAATCTGCAAGTTCCTCTCCAAACCACACAGCGTGATGAGTTGAAGGTGTATCATTTTCACTGGGTCAAAATCCTTGAACTCTCTCCCTAACAGCACAGCGTGTGTATCTATGCCACCTCGGTTGCAATGGTTCAATAAGGCAAACTCACCATCACTATCTTCAAAGCATTCACAGACAAACACTAAAATGCTGGCCCTGGTAACAACAATCACTTCCCATGAATGAATAAAACAAAAATGTTTATTTACCAGCTGTGCAGCAGGTGTTAATTATGCCAATCCTTTCATCTTAATCTAATTATTGAAATGTCAAGTGGGTACATGCCAGGCTGATCAAAACTAGTTTCCATTTGGCACTCCTGGTAGGACATGCAAATAAAAAAAAATTGCCTACTCTAAGAACAAAAAGCATTTCACAGGGTTGCATGTGATTATAGCTGATACAGGATGTAAAATTAATTTTGATTGAGTAGTGATCAAAGATGACTGATTGGATTCTGCAATATTTTTCAATTTGATTTGGCAGGCCACAAAGACAATATAAAAGTTATTAGAGCTTGTTTTATTGCAAATTCTATTCAAACAGCCACTGTAAAATCTTCAGAAAGGAAAGAAAATCAAGCCATAACGAGGAAAAATTGAATCTTTGCATACAATCTTAACAAGGTCCACATGTCCCAATTTTGATATGTCTTCATTTTTATTGATGCTAACAAGTGCATTCAATCAATACAAATTGGTTTTATTCAAATAATAATGATTGGAATTACTGTCACTGTCACGATTCAAAGACAAACAATCTAATTCTGGGACGATGGAACAGGCTCTGTGTCATCTGTCAAACAAGATGTAAGGGAAAGTTTTCAGATAATTTTTTTAAAATGTCACTAGCAATACTGATGTTTGAATCCCAACCCCAGTTCTATAAGGTATTGGTTGATCAAAAAATGTGTACAACTTCTAGTGCAGGTTTGGTCTCTGTATGTCAGGGAGGATTTACTTGCATTCATGATGTTCACCACATCATCCTATGATGGGAGGATGATTAAATTGTTCTATTCTTTCTGGTGTTTTAGAAGAATAAAAAGGAATCTCATTGAAACATGGTTCTGAGGGGGGTAGATGGAGTAGACACTCAGATTTTTCTCATTGGCTAGAGAATCTCGAACATGGGGACGCAGTCTAAGAATAAGGGGTTGATCATTTTGGACTGTGATGAGGAGAAATTTCCTCACTCAGACAATTATGAATCTATGGAATATTCTAACCAGAGGGTTGTGGATATTTATTGTTGAATATGTTAATGGTCAAATAGAGAGATGTTTGGTTTCTCAAGAAATCGAGGGATATTCACCAAGGCTCCTTAGAAATTCCTGAGTAACAATGATTTAGAAGGACAAGGGCAACAGATAGATGTGAATATCATCACCCAAGTCCCTGTCCAAGCCTCTCGCCATCCTCAGAAATATATCACCGTTCCTTCAGTGTCACTCAGTCAAAATTCTCCCTCACAACATTGTGGATGCACCTTGCACATGACTGCAACAGTTCAAGAAGGCAGCTCACCATTACATTCTCAAGTGCAACTAGGGATGGAAAACAAATGCTGGCCCACCCAGTAACACACATATCCTGTGAAGAATTTTTTTTAAAAAAGGGGGAGCAGATAAGAAAATGGAGTTGAACCAGAAGACACCCATGACCAGAGTGATTGGTGGAGCAGGATCAAGCTGGCACTGGATGTACCCTTGCTCCCATTCCTTGTGTCCTTGTTACTGAACCCCTGCAGTCCATGTAGTTAGTATTAGCAGACGGATAGTTCAAGGACCCAGTAAAAATGAAAATTTGATCGTCTACATGGAAAGTTTTAATAGAGTAGGAAGTTGAATTACAGTGGAAGGGAGCATGGATGTTAGAAAATCAGTTTTCCTTAAGATAACCGAACTTGGAGGATACCTACACTTCACCAATGGCTGAATGTTGACTGATTCATCAACATATACCATTTCTCTTTGATAGCTGGCAGGCTATCAGACTCCCATGCAATTGGTAAAAGAATTTGAAACTTGGAACCAGCATGAATAGTGTCCTACACCATCTTACTTGAGAAACCTCATCTGAAGAAATCACAGTTGCTAGGTTTCAGCGGAGGCACTCTTCCAACAATATTCCTGAGAGAGAAAAATAAAGCAGCTTCTGATGCATAAATACGCAGAAGGAGTGGAAGAAGCCAACAATACGGCATGAAACTATAGATTGTATTGATTTGTGTATTCATTCAGACATAATTATGTTATATTTGAGATTCCGCTTTAAGGCAAAGTGGCTTTATTTGGGCACCTAAGTAGAACATAAAGTGAGTATTTAGGCCACACTGAGTTTGAAGCAACTTCGAAACATCCCACGTTTGGCACTGGGATGTTAATTTTGGCCCAGAGTCAGGATTCAGGCTGAATTCATCATATACCGTCTGTGCTGGTTCAAAGCCAAAGCTCTTTCACACTGAACACTACTCCAGCAGAGTAAATGAACATTGAAGTGTCTAACCTGCCGAAATTTGAGGAGATAAAAAAAACAACTATGTAAAATGTCTATCAGTGGGAAGGCCAATTATCTGAAATGCTTTTCAATTTGGAGTCTGGCAGATTTTGTTTACAAGCGTGTGAATTAAATTCTGAATTTTAATTTAATTATGAATGTATCATTAAAATTAATGTGTTCATTATTTCCCAAAATAGGAATTCAAATTGAATTCAGACTCTGCTTTGCAGGAATCTCGGCCCGGATTTTCCAACCAACAGATATTTGTTTCTGAAGTATAGTTGGGAGTTGCACATGGGAATTCCCATAAACCCTGAGGAATTCCCATTGTAGCAGATTCTGAAGCAGTTGCCCAGAAAATTGAAGATCCTGCTCAAATCAGAGAATTCTTTGAAGGTTCTGCTGGAGCTAAGCAAACAGTTAACCAGGAAAAGTTCAACAGTTAAATACCTGCTCTAACTTAAAGTTACATTAAACTCATCCCCCAACTTCACTCTCACATTCTCAACTACATCTCCCTTGGCCCCTCGGGGCCCCAGTCTCTGACCCAAAAACTCTGATACACACTCTTTTCTCCCAGGGCCAACACCATCTGCCACCTTTACTGGACCCAATCTCTGCCATTCACCTTGATCTATAATAAATACTCAATCACTTTCCTGGCTCCGCATCATCTAATCCCTTGGAAACCTATCACTTACCCACCTGGTCCCCTGGCCTACTCACACTCTACTTATCCAACATGGTACCCCCTACCTACTTGGTGCCTTAAAACCTAAAGCCCCACCTACCAATGCGACCCTCAAAACTCTTGGCATCCTACTTCACTAACACTCTGCCTACCTGGCAATTCTCCTACACAACTCTATCCCTTACTCACCTCACACACTACCTCACAATTACCTTAGCCACCCATCCTTTCACAGGAGTGCTCAGAGTGGTTTTCTGTGAAGCTCAGCACTAAACATAGAATATAGCAATTGACTGAAAAGGGGGTGTGACTTGCTTTCCCCCAAATGGTCTATGCCACAAGGGATCTGTCAGAATGGAAATAAGACATTGATTTCTGAAGGAGCCCCCATCACAGACTTGTGCCAGAAATGCAGAGCTCTTACATTTCATAAACTAACAGGAGCAGAGTTGGCAATCTGTGTGCAATTGCCACTCCTTGGGAAAACAGGCCCAATATTTCTCTCCAGTGCAGTCGTCAAAAATCTTGGTTTTGTGGATTATATTTTTGATTGATTGGCCCAGATTCTGCAATCAGCGCAAATGAAAGGTGCTCAGTATTGACTGTAAAGAAAACCTCAGCAAAAGATTTGGTAGTCCTTGGGGTGGGAATTCGATCATTCCCATCGTGTGATGAATTTGTAGCACTCTTCCAAGAGCTTTTCCAATGAGGACAAGTATGTAAGCAAACTGTTCGATCTTTAAATAACACTAAAATCAAATTCTGCCATTCAATTTGATGATGGATGATCAAAAACTCCACTCTACTTACCCTCGCCAACATGAATCCCTAACATTCTTGCCAAAGTTATATTGTACTCAGTTTTGAAATTTCCATTTAATACCCTCTCCTACCAATAACCTAGCTTTAACAGTGCTCGAATGGAGAGACTCCCAAAACTCCATGACCCTTTGTGTGAAGAAATCTGCTGGTTGACCCTGTTCTATTTTTAAGGCTATGCCCTTGTTCCAGGCGCCTCCATCAAAAGAAATAATTTTCTGTTATTATCAATATTTTTGTAATTGCCTTGAACACTGTGATTAAATCCATGCTTAATCTTGCAAACTCAAGGAAATACAACGCAAGTCTTTGAAGCCTGCTGTCACAATTTAACTTTTTTCAAAGTTAAAAATCACACAAGACCAGGTTATAGTCCAACAGGTTTAATTGGAAGCACACTAGCTTTCGGACCGACGCTCCTTCACCTGGTGATTGATGACCTGATGAAGGAGTGTCGCTCCGAAAGCTAGTGTGCTTCCAATTAAACCTGTTGGACTATAACCTGGTGTTGTGTGATTTTTAACTTTGTACACCCCAGTCCAACACCGGCATCTCCGAATCATAACCTTTTTCAGTCAGTTATCATTATCACAAAACTGCACTAACCTCTCTGAGACCAGCATTTACTTCCTGACATGTGTGCCCAGCTCTAGATGGGCTTTAAACAGAGCTTATGTAAGCACAATATAAATCATATCCTGCTATATTTCAGCCCTTTGAGGGAGACGCCAACATTCCATCAGCCGCTTCAATTGTTTTTTACTCCCTGTCCACCAGCTTTTAGCGATTTTGTGCTTAGATTGCAAAATCTCTGCATCCAGGCAGAGATCTTGATTTCTCACCACGAGTACCTTACTCTGACACATCCTCCTTGGTCCAAATGGATGTGTGCTCACGAGAGATGGTGATAATACAGATGGGCGTACCAGCGGATCAGTACTTCTTGCCCTGTTCAGTATTATTTACAGGAATTGGCAAAATAAAATCAAGGATCCCAATAGTATCATGGACAAGTCTGTCTCACAGATCACGAATAAAAGCCTGATGAAAACTATTAATTGAATCCTTTGGTGCCACATTGACAAATGCAGTGGACGTTAGAAGTCTGGACTTTTTTTTTCTTGCAGTTCCACTTTTCTCTCAAGTTTTGAACTTGTTTATTATACTTCTTTTCTTGTTTGAAAGTCAACATGTAAGTCAGATTGGTAAGTATTGCAGATTTCCTTCCATGAAGGACACTAGAGAATTGAATGGATTTTCCATTGCAATCAATGATTAGATAGATTAGATTACTTACAGTGTGGAAACAGGCCCTTCGGCCCAACAAGTCCACACCGACCTGCTGAAGCGCAACCAACCCAGACCCATTCCCTTACATTTCACCCCTTCACCTAACACTATGGACAATTTAGCATGGTCAATTTGCCTAACCTGCACATTTTTTGGATTGTGGGAGGAAACCGGAGCACCCGGAGGAAACCCACGCAGACAAGGGGAGAATGTGCAAACTCCACACAGTCAGTCGCCTGAGGCGGGAATTGAACCCGGGTCTCTGGCGCTGTGAGGCAACAGTGCTAACCACTGTGCCTCCGTGTCACCCATAATGATAGTTTCATGGTCACCACTACTGAGATCAATTTATATTCCAGATATATAATTGAGATTAAATCCTACCAGTTTTCAAAAGGGAATTTGCAGTCATGTCCCCAAAGCATTATCCTGGTCCCCTGGACTGCTGAAGTTATAAAGTCAAATAGCATGGAAACAGACCCTTTGGTCCAATTCATCCATGCTAATCACATTTTCCAAACTAAATTGGCCCCATTTGCATCCATTTGGCCCATACCCCTCTAAACCTTTCCTATTCATGTATCTGTTCAAATGTCTTTTAAATTTGTAACTGTACCTGCATCTACCACTTCTTCTCATAGTTCATTCCACATACAAACCACCCTTCATTCTGTTTGATGGATTTGCTGCTGGTAGCCACACAAGATTGTTGGGAAGAAAGTTTGTGAAGGAACGATGATATATTTCAGAAAATCTAAGTCAGGACAGTGAGTAGCTGGGCTGTGAACTTGCCACTTTTGGTGTCCCTATGTATCTGCTGCCCTTGTCCTTCAAGATGATAGTGGTTGTCGATTTGGTCAGCATTGTCTAATGAATCTTGGTCATTTTCTGAAGCGTAATGTTTTAAAGGCTGCTACTACTGTGTGGAGGGACTGAATGTTTGTGAATATGGTGCCAATTAAGCATGCTGCTCAGATCTCGATGGTGTTGAGCTTCTTGAGACTGTTGAAGCTAGTCATCCAAGCAAGTGGGGACTATTTCACTACACTCCAAATTTTGCCTAGTATAGGGCGAGCAGGATTTGCAGAGTGAGATGGTGAGTTACTCATTACAAGATTCCATACCTCTGATCTGCTTCAGCAGCAGCAGTATTCATTTAGCTGGTCCAGTTCAGTTTTTGGACAATTCAAATGCGTAGGATGTTGATGGTGATTCAGCATTGAAAATATAACAGAATCAGATGTGTTTGGTGTCACCAGCACATGCGTGCTCAGTGACTTTTAAATTCACTAGGGATGGGGGTGCAGGGAAGAGCATCATGGGTCCTGTGTCCTTATTTCATCCTCCCACCATCTTCATTTTCTGTCGCTGAATCTTGTTTCAAAACTGCTTCATCTCTGTGCATGAGCAGTTTGACCTTTATATACGGGGTCATACAAAATTTTACATGATGCGCATTTGTGGATAACTATGCGTGTACTATTTCCCACAGTTCCAGGTGCAGACAACACTGTCTTAAATGTCAAGGGGCAATGGTAAAATTCTCTTTTGTTAGAGATGGTCATTCCATAGTGCTTGTGAGTTGGTTCACCTGAAGATAAGATTACCTGATATACTTAAATCTCCTTGATGCCACACTCAAACAAATTCGGCCATGATGAAACAGCAATCAATCTCACCACACCAAAGGGATTCTGCTCTTTTGTCCATGTATGAATCAAGGCTGTAACGTGGTCAGGTGCTAAGTGGCCCTTGTGGAACTCAAACTGCATCTCAGTCAGCATATTATTTCTAAGCATGTGCTACTTGATAGCACTGTTGAAGAGATCTTTCATCATTGTCCGGATGATCAAGAGTAGAATGACGAGAGCAGAAATTGGTAAGGCTGTCCTTGTACTGCTTTTGGTATTCAGGACATACTTGGGCAATGTGGCATCTACCCAGCATGTTGGAACACATTGGCTAGAAGCACAGCAAGCTCTGAAGCACCTGCCCTCTCCCTCCTGACTTCCACTCTCAGCACCTAAGCCTCCAAAGATGTTTCTATAAGTCTATGCTGGAAACATAGAAAATAGGACCAGGAATAGGCTATTCAGCCCATGAAGCCTGTTTCACTGCTCAACATTATCATGACTGAACATCCAACTGAGTGGCCTGTTCCCGCTTTCTCCCCATACCCTTTGATCCCTTTACTACTTACACTTTTGTCAGAGGCCACAGCCTTTGCAGTATCCAATGCCTCCAGTCATTCTTGATATTCACATGGAGTGGATCAAATTTGCTGAAGAATGACATCTCGATGCTGGGACTTTGGGAGGAGGCTGAGATGGATCATTCACTCAACATTTGAGCGATTTTATGGATTTTGAACAGGACAGATGAATCAAGATTGTGTCAAATCATGCTTGGCATAAAATTAAAATAATAATATTTATAGATCTTGCCTGTCTCCCCTCTGCATTTGCATTATGTGATTTGTGTACTTGGTGATCCAAATTATTTGTTTTGCAATAGGTCACCATTCCAAAATGGATGACTTCACACTTTTCCAATGCACCTTTTCCATCAGTTTTGCTCACTCATTTAATTGATTTATGCCCCTTTGTAAATTTTTAATTCCATACTTATTATTCCTCCTCAATGAAAGGGCTTGCATTTACTGCATACTCCAAAAACATCTGTGTAATTTTAAGAAAGCTTTTCTGGAACAGATTAAAAGTATAAAATGGAATACAATGCAAATAATCATTCTTACATGGATAAAGTTAAGAACAGTGATATTTGAAGCTCAATCTCACACGATCAACTTATTAAGGAGATCTCAGCCAAAATAATGAATTTATTCTTTAAAATTGCATACAAAAATGCAAATGCTTTGTTCATATAAATTACAAATTACTGACAGAGAAAAAGATTAAGATTAAAATTGACTTATGCCATACCAAGTTCAACTGTTTCTTTTTTTTTAACACTTCAAAAGTAAATCTGAATCTCCTTTAATAATATTTTGAAAAATCTAGGCATTTCAATAATTTCACATCTTAATCCACCAAAACGTACATTTCGAAATGAAAATGGTGATGTACAGGATTCCTACCATAGCAGCAGAATTGGCTGAACAGTAGCCCTAACGTGGGAATTGAGAAAATACAAAAATATTATAGATTAAAATAACAATCATGTGCCTGGAGTTTGAGCCACATAGGAAATTGGGAATATAAATATCGGATGTATATAGAAGGGAAGAACTTCAAAAGATTAAAGGCCACGAGTTCCATGATATTAAGGATATTAAGGATACGATTGCATGAGAGAGGGTACAGAGGAGATTCATCAGGGTGTTGCCTGGATTTGAATGATTCCACTGTGAAGAATGGTTATTTTCCGCAGTTTGCAAGGCCTACTCTTCAAGAGATCCAACAGCAAGGTAGGTCTTTTTCTTCTAGTCCTCACAGGATGGGGTTCATGGGGAGCTCAGATGCCATCCTCTTGCCCCACCATCCTTGCTTCCAACCGCCTCTAAATTGGAGCAAAATGTAACACCCTGACTCCAGCAACCCAGAAGGCAAGTCACCTTGGTTATCCAGTCAGAAAATCAGAAACATTTCTCATCTGTGGCACAGGCAAACAATCAGGAAAGTGCCAAGTGCAGTCCTGATGTGACTGTCAATTGACCACTTAAGGGCCTGAATTTACAACAAGTTGAGGAACTCCCCTGTGGACTTTCTCATGTAGTATGTTGGTGAGGTAGCTAGAAGAGGGTGAATCTCTCTTCAGGGCCCAACTCACTCAATTATTTCCCCTTTTCACCACATCTCTCACCACTTCCAGACAAGGGAGAATTGTGTCCAAATCTGTTTTCCTGCGAACCCTGCAATTATCCTTTAAATTACTCTTCTGTTTAGAACCAGTGCTTCTGTCATATTGTGTCTCCATTGCGTCTGGTTTTCAGCTGGAGAGTAACATAGTGAATGTTTGATATTGTTTCTGGCTCAACAGACTAAAATGTTTATTCCATTATGTTGAAACAGATGTCTTTGTCATTTAAAAATGGCTATGCTCTCCTAATGTAACCTGAGACTGTATGAAGCTTTGTAAGTTCAGCTTTCAAAATAGGGGAATTTGTTTCCAATGGTAAGGGATGTCAGTAATAGAAGGAGCCCTTGCATGTTTGTTAACATTCATACAAGAACATACTTAGCTTTTAATGGCCAGAAATAACACCTGCTGAACATATGTGGCACATTTGGATATGGTGGCAGCTCCAATGATAACAAAATGTCAGAGATTGCACTCAGGCTTCAGATACATCATGGATGGTGGTAAAACAAAATAATCTTTACTGCACCTCAGTAACATTTTCCTAATGCTGCCCTCTCCCTCCTGACTTCCACTCTCAGCACCTAGGCCTCCAAAGATGTTTCTATAAGTCTATGCTGGAAACATAGAAAATAGGAGCAGGAATAGGCTATTCAGCCCATGAAGCCTGTTTCACTGCTCAACATTATCATGACTGAACATCCAACTGAGTGGCCTGTTCCCGCTTTCTCCCCATACCCTTTGATCCCTTTACTACTTACAACTTATGGTGGGCGGCACAGTGGCACAGTGGTTAGCACTGTTGCCTCACAGAGCCAGAGACCCGGGTTTAATTCCCGCCTCAGGCGACTGACTGTGTGGAGTTTGCACATTCTCCCCGTGTCTGCGTGGGTTTCCTCCGGGTGCTCTGGTTTCCTCCCACAATCCAAAAAATGTGCAGGTTAGGCAAATTGGCCATGCTAAATTGCCCGTAGTGTTAGGTATAGGGGTAATGGGTCTGGGTGGGTTACGCTTCGGCGGGTCGGTGTGGACTTGTTGGGCCGAAGGGCCTGTTTCCACACTGTAAGTAATTCTAATCTAAAAAAAACTGTATTTAACTCCTTCTTGTAGACATTGGCCTCAAGTGCTTTCACAGGTTCACCCCACTCTGGGTGAAAACATTTCTCTTCATCTCAGACCTAAATAGCCTTCCTCATATCGTTAGATTGTGACACCTGATCCTGGCATGTCAACCCAAGTTTTAGAAGTATCGAGAAGTGTTCAAAGCGAGCACACTGTTATCCACCAAGGAAATATGAACTAATCCTAGTATTAGTCATTAATGTGCACGGAGCATCAATGTATAAATAAGAACCTTACTTTTTTTAAAAAAATTGGATTACAACTGCTGAGAACTACCTACCAAACAATTACAGGAAACCAACAGGAAAATAACCCATCCACTGTTATAAGTTTTGGCTAAGCATAAATGGCACCATCCACTGGAGCACTGAGGCCTAGAAATTTAATACTTTTCTTAGGCACAGTTCAGTAACCCATGTTGTCAAATGGAGAGTAGAAGATTAAGGTGCTCCTCAAATGGAAATGGGCCAAACATTCAGTGCGAATTCCCCATGCTTGAAATGGGCTTGAATTCAATCTATCACCCATTGAGGCCTGTGCTATAGGATCAGTCTGCTCTGGGACAATTGTATGTCGGAAAACAAGGTCTACACCAAGAAGGTAAATCATAAGCTCCTGAAAAGTTGCATCAACTTGGGCTCCCTCCCAACTGATTTTCTCACTCACTGAGGCCAGAAGTGAACTTGTTGCCAACCAAATTTCACTATGAGCTCGGTGTGCAGCTTGCTGTTTCATTAACCATGGTCATGAGACCCGAGGGGACATTACTGCTGAAGCTGACCTCTTTTCCTCTTGCACACACTAAATGGCTGCATCAGAATTTCTGGACCAGAATGTGACCACAGAGGATGAAGAATCAGCACATTCAGCCCAGTTATTCTCTACAAATCATCAAGTTTAATTCTAACCCGCTGCCTATTTTGTGCATGTTAACAGTCTTTTTGCAATGAATTCATTTCCAAAACAGTGAATTCCCTTTGCAATTCTGACAGAGAATTTTACCCAAACTTTTCTTAATTTCTTTGTGATTATTTTTCATTTATTGCTCTCTTCTTACTGATCATTAAATGCAACTCATCACTCATTCCTTTATCATAAGTCTCAATTTCATTTTTCAAAAATGTTTTGGTTTACCTTTGCCAAGGAATTCTGGGCTCTTCTGGCCCTCATCTCTTTGTACTGTTCAGCTTGAATGTAGCATTGAACACCCACCAATCGAGGGAGATAAGGAAGTCTCATTTGATACCAAATAACAGAAGTAGGCAAGAATGCTGCAAATGGTATTGGTTCAGGTACAAACGAATTAAACTTTCAAACAATGAAACCAAGCTCCATGAAAAAGCACAATTAAACAGCACGTTAAAAAAATGAAGTAAAAACTGAAAGAACTGCAGATGCTGTACATCAGTGACAAAAACAGAAATTGCTGGGAAAGCTCAGCAGGTCTGGCAGCATCTGTGGAGAGAAATCAGAGTTAACATTTCGGGTTGAGTGACCCTTCCTCAAAACTTGAAAAATGAAATGCTGTTCATGAAACTGGGTTCTTCAAAGGGAATACTGGGATTAACAGTTAACATGCAGTCTTGAAATTGCTCAGATTGAGACTTTACTGGAGGTACGTCTCCAACAGATTGGAATTAAAACCTAAAATTGCAAAGACAATGAAACAATTGAGTCTATTGTCCCACATTTAAAACTCACATGTAAATTTGGAGAACTGAAATGAGAAGTCTATGTTGTCATAGAATTATGCAATTACAAACACATAAATAAACACAGACATGCCCATACAAACATGCACACATAGACAAAAATATACATGTTGGATTAGTGGTGCTGGAAGAGCACAGTAGTTCAGGCAGTATCCGAGGAGCAGTAAAGTCGACGTTTCGGGCAAAAGCCCTTCATCAGGAATAAAGGCAGAGAGCCTGAAGGGTGGAGAGATAAGCTAGAGGAGGGTGGGGGTGGGGAGAAAATAGCATAGAGTACAATAGGTGA